>NW_026989085.1:0-143288 GCF_030222135.1 Aotus nancymaae
TTTTGCAGACTGCTGAATCCACACACGGGTTTAACTCTGGAAGTTGAGTGCACACATTGACAACCGTTCTGTTAGATAGCTGCGTTTTGGATTTAGAAGCAGATATTTCCCTGTGCTTACTGCTGTTTCTTCCATATGCCGGTAATGGGCTGAAAACGCCTGTTTTGGGACTCTGCAGAGAAAGTGTTTGCAGACTGCTGAATCCACACACGGGTTTAACTCTGGAAGTTGAGTGCACACATCGACAACGGTTCTGTTAGATAGCTGCGTTTTGGATTTAGAAGCAGATATTTCCCTGTGCTTACTGCTGTTTCTTCCATATGCCGGTAATGGGCTGAAAACGCCTGTTTTGGGACTCTGCAGAGAAAGTGTTTGCAGACTGCTGAATCCACACACGGGTTTAACTCTGGAAGTTGAGTGCACACATTGACAACCGTTCTGTTAGATAGCTGCGTTTTGGATTTAGAAGCAGATATTTCCCTGTGCTTACTGCTGTTTCTTCCATATGCCGGTAATGGGCTGAAAACGCCTGGTTTGGGACTCTGCAGAGAAAGTGTTTGCAGACTGCTGAATCCACACACGGGTTTAACTCTGGAAGTTGAGTGCACACATTGACAACCGTTCTGTTAGATAGCTGAGTTTTGGATTTAGAAGCAGATATTTCCCTGTGCTTACTGCTGTTTCTTCCATATGCCGGTAATGGGCTGAAAACGCCTGTTTTCGGACTCTGCAGAGAAAGTGTTTGCAGACTGCTGAATCCACACACGGGTTTAACTCTGGAAGTTGAGTGCACACATTGACAACCGTTCTGTTAGATAGCTGCGTTTTGGATTTAGAAGCAGATATTTCCCTGTGCTTACTGCTGTTTCTTCCGTATGCCGGTAATGGGCTGAAAACGCCTGTTTTGGGACTCTGCAGAGAAAGTGTTTGCAGACTGCTGAATCCACACACGGGTTTAACTCTGGAAGTTGAGTGCACACATTGACAACCGTTCTGTTAGATAGCTGCGTTTTGGATTTAGAAGCAGATATTTCCCTGTGCTTACTGCTGTTTCTTCCGTATGCCGGTAATGGGCTGAAAACGCCTGGTTTGGGACTCTGCAGAGAAAGTGTTTGCAGACTGCTGAATCCACACACGGGTTTAACTCCGGAAGTTGAGTGCACACATTGACAACCGTTCTGTTAGATAGCTGCGTTTTGGATTTAGAAGCAGATATTTCCCTGTGCTTACTGCTGTTTCTTCCAATATGCCGGTAATGGGCTGAAAACGCCTGTTTTGGGACTCTGCAGAGAAAGTGTTTGCAGACTGCTGAATCCACACACGGGTTTAACTCTGGAAGTTGAGTGCACACATTGACAACCGTTCTGTTAGATAGCTGAGTTTTGGATTTAGAAGCAGATATTTCCCTGTGCTTACTGCTGTTTCTTCCATATGCCGGTAATGGGCTGAAAACGCCTGTTTTCGGACTCTGCAGAGAAAGTGTTTGCAGACTGCTGAATCCACACACGGGTTTAACTCTGGAAGTTGAGTGCACACATTGACAACCGTTCTGTTAGATAGCTGCGTTTTGGATTTAGAAGCAGATATTTCCCTGTGCTTACTGCTGTTTCTTCCGTATGCCGGTAATGGGCTGAAAACGCCTGGTTTGGGACTCTGCAGAGAAAGTGTTTGCAGACTGCTGAATCCACACACGGGTTTAACTCTGGAAGTTGAGTGCACACATTGACAACCGTTCTGTTAGATAGCTGCGTTTTGGATTTAGAAGCAGATATTTCCCTGTGCTTACTGCTGTTTCTTCCGTATGCCGGTAATGGGCTGAAAACGCCTGGTTTGGGACTCTGCAGAGAAAGTGTTTGCAGACTGCTGAATCCACACACGGGTTTAACTCTGGAAGTTGAGTGCACACATTGACAACCGTTCTGTTAGATAGCTGCGTTTTGGATTTAGAAGCAGATATTTCCCTGTGCTTACTGCTGTTTCTTCCGTATGCCGGTAATGGGCTGAAAACGCCTGGTTTGGGACTCTGCAGAGAAAGTGTTTGCAGACTGCTGAATCCACACACGGGTTTAACTCTGGAAGTTGAGTGCACACATTGACAACCGTTCTGTTAGATAGCTGCGTTTTGGATTTAGAAGCAGATATTTCCCTGTGCTTACTGCTGTTTCTTCCATATGCCGGTAATGGGCTGAAAACGCCTGCTTTGGGACTCTGCAGAGAAAGTGTTTGCAGACTGCTGAATCCACACACGGGTTTAACTCTGGAAGTTGAGTGCACACATCGACAACCGTTCTGTTAGATAGCTGCGTTTTGGATTTAGAAGCAGATATTTCCCTGTGCTTACTGCTGTTTCTTCCATATGCCGGTAATGGGCTGAAAACGCCTGTTTTGGGACTCTGCAGAGAAAGTGTTTGCAGACTGCTGAATCCACACACGGGTTTAACTCTGGAAGTTGAGTGCTCACATTGACAACCGTTCTGTTAGATAGCTGCGTTTTGGATTTAGAAGCAGATATTTCCCTGTGCTTACTGCTGTTTCTTCCATATGCCGGTAATGGGCTGAAAACGCCTGGTTTGGGACTCTGCAGAGAAAGTGTTTGCAGACTGCTGAATCCACACACGGGTTTAACTCTGGAAGTTGAGTGCACACATTGACAACCGTTCTGTTAGATAGCTGCGTTTTGGATTTAGAAGCAGATATTTCCCTGTGCTTACTGCTGTTTCTTCCATATGCCGGTAATGGGCTGAAAACGCCTGTTTTGGGACTCTGCAGAGAAAGTGTTTGCAGACTGCTGAATCCACACACGGGTTTAACTCTGGAAGTTGAGTGCACACATTGACAACCGTTCTGTTAGATAGCTGCGTTTTGGATTTAGAAGCAGATATTTCCCTGTGCTTACTGCTGTTTCTTCCATATGCCGGTAATGGGCTGAAAACGCCTGTTTTGGGACTCTGCAGAGAAAGTGTTTGCAGACTGCTGAATCCACACACGGGTTTAACTCTGGAAGTTGAGTGCACACATCGACAACGGTTCTGTTAGATAGCTGCGTTTTGGATTTAGAAGCAGATATTTCCCTGTGCTTACTGCTGTTTCTTCCATATGCCGGTAATGGGCTGAAAACGCCTGTTTTGGGACTCTGCAGAGAAAGTGTTTGCAGACTGCTGAATCCACACACGGGTTTAACTCTGGAAGTTGAGTGCACACATTGACAACCGTTCTGTTAGATAGCTGCGTTTTGGATTTAGAAGCAGATATTTCCCTGTGCTTACTGCTGTTTCTTCCATATGCCGGTAATGGGCTGAAAACGCCTGGTTTGGGACTCTGCAGAGAAAGTGTTTGCAGACTGCTGAATCCACACACGGGTTTAACTCTGGAAGTTGAGTGCACACATTGACAACCGTTCTGTTAGATAGCTGAGTTTTGGATTTAGAAGCAGATATTTCCCTGTGCTTACTGCTGTTTCTTCCATATGCCGGTAATGGGCTGAAAACGCCTGTTTTCGGACTCTGCAGAGAAAGTGTTTGCAGACTGCTGAATCCACACACGGGTTTAACTCTGGAAGTTGAGTGCACACATTGACAACCGTTCTGTTAGATAGCTGCGTTTTGGATTTAGAAGCAGATATTTCCCTGTGCTTACTGCTGTTTCTTCCGTATGCCGGTAATGGGCTGAAAACGCCTGTTTTGGGACTCTGCAGAGAAAGTGTTTGCAGACTGCTGAATCCACACACGGGTTTAACTCTGGAAGTTGAGTGCACACATTGACAACCGTTCTGTTAGATAGCTGCGTTTTGGATTTAGAAGCAGATATTTCCCTGTGCTTACTGCTGTTTCTTCCGTATGCCGGTAATGGGCTGAAAACGCCTGGTTTGGGACTCTGCAGAGAAAGTGTTTGCAGACTGCTGAATCCACACACGGGTTTAACTCCGGAAGTTGAGTGCACACATTGACAACCGTTCTGTTAGATAGCTGCGTTTTGGATTTAGAAGCAGATATTTCCCTGTGCTTACTGCTGTTTCTTCCATATGCCGGTAATGGGCTGAAAACGCCTGTTTTGGGACTCTGCAGAGAAAGTGTTTGCAGACTGCTGAATCCACACACGGGTTTAACTCTGGAAGTTGAGTGCACACATTGACAACCGTTCTGTTAGATAGCTGAGTTTTGGATTTAGAAGCAGATATTTCCCTGTGCTTACTGCTGTTTCTTCCATATGCCGGTAATGGGCTGAAAACGCCTGTTTTCGGACTCTGCAGAGAAAGTGTTTGCAGACTGCTGAATCCACACACGGGTTTAACTCTGGAAGTTGAGTGCACACATTGACAACCGTTCTGTTAGATAGCTGCGTTTTGGATTTAGAAGCAGATATTTCCCTGTGCTTACTGCTGTTTCTTCCGTATGCCGGTAATGGGCTGAAAACGCCTGGTTTGGGACTCTGCAGAGAAAGTGTTTGCAGACTGCTGAATCCACACACGGGTTTAACTCTGGAAGTTGAGTGCACACATTGACAACCGTTCTGTTAGATAGCTGCGTTTTGGATTTAGAAGCAGATATTTCCCTGTGCTTACTGCTGTTTCTTCCGTATGCCGGTAATGGGCTGAAAACGCCTGGTTTGGGACTCTGCAGAGAAAGTGTTTGCAGACTGCTGAATCCACACACGGGTTTAACTCTGGAAGTTGAGTGCACACATTGACAACCGTTCTGTTAGATAGCTGCGTTTTGGATTTAGAAGCAGATATTTCCCTGTGCTTACTGCTGTTTCTTCCGTATGCCGGTAATGGGCTGAAAACGCCTGGTTTGGGACTCTGCAGAGAAAGTGTTTGCAGACTGCTGAATCCACACACGGGTTTAACTCTGGAAGTTGAGTGCACACATTGACAACCGTTCTGTTAGATAGCTGCGTTTTGGATTTAGAAGCAGATATTTCCCTGTGCTTACTGCTGTTTCTTCCATATGCCGGTAATGGGCTGAAAACGCCTGCTTTGGGACTCTGCAGAGAAAGTGTTTGCAGACTGCTGAATCCACACACGGGTTTAACTCTGGAAGTTGAGTGCACACATTGACAACCGTTCTGTTAGATAGCTGCGTTTTGGATTTAGAAGCAGATATTTCCCTGTGCTTACTGCTGTTTCTTCCATATGCCGGTAATGGGCTGAAAACGCCTGTTTTGGGACTCTGCAGAGAAAGTGTTTGCAGACTGCTGAATCCACACACGGGTTTAACTCTGGAAGTTGAGTGCACACATTGACAACCGTTCTGTTAGATAGCTGCGTTTTGGATTTAGAAGCAGATATTTCCCTGTGCTTACTGCTGTTTCTTCCATATGCCGGTAATGGGCTGAAAACGCCTGTTTTGGGACTCTGCAGAGAAAGTGTTTGCAGACTGCTGAATCCACACACGGGTTTAACTCTGGAAGTTGAGTGCACACATCGACAACCGTTCTGTTAGATAGCTGCGTTTTGGATTTAGAAGCAGATATTTCCCTGTGCTTACTGCTGTTTCTTCCATATGCCGGTAATGGGCTGAAAACGCCTGTTTTGGGACTCTGCAGAGAAAGTGTTTGCAGACTGCTGAATCCACACACGGGTTTAACTCTGGAAGTTGAGTGCACACATTGACAACCGTTCTGTTAGATAGCTGCGTTTTGGATTTAGAAGCAGATATTTCCCTGTGCTTACTGCTGTTTCTTCCATATGCCGGTAATGGGCTGAAAACGCCTGGTTTGGGACTCTGCAGAGAAAGTGTTTGCAGACTGCTGAATCCACACACGGGTTTAACTCTGGAAGTTGAGTGCACACATTGACAACCGTTCTGTTAGATAGCTGCGTTTTGGATTTAGAAGCAGATATTTCCCTGTGCTTACTGCTGTTTCTTCCATATGCCGGTAATGGGCTGAAAACGCCTGTTTTGGGACTCTGCAGAGAAAGTGTTTGCAGACTGCTGAATCCACACACGGGTTTAACTCTGGAAGTTGAGTGCACACATTGACAACCGTTCTGTTAGATAGCTGCGTTTTGGATTTAGAAGCAGATATTTCCCTGTGCTTACTGCTGTTTCTTCCATATGCCGGTAATGGGCTGAAAACGCCTGTTTTGGGACTCTGCAGAGAAAGTGTTTGCAGACTGCTGAATCCACACACGGGTTTAACTCTGGAAGTTGAGTGCACACATCGACAACCGTTCTGTTAGATAGCTGCGTTTTGGATTTAGAAGCAGATATTTCCCTGTGCTTACTGCTGTTTCTTCCATATGCCGGTAATGGGCTGAAAACGCCTGTTTTGGGACTCTGCAGAGAAAGTGTTTGCAGACTGCTGAATCCACACACGGGTTTAACTCTGGAAGTTGAGTGCACACATTGACAACCGTTCTGTTAGATAGCTGCGTTTTGGATTTAGAAGCAGATATTTCCCTGTGCTTACTGCTGTTTCTTCCATATGCCGGTAATGGGCTGAAAACGCCTGGTTTGGGACTCTGCAGAGAAAGTGTTTGCAGACTGCTGAATCCACACACGGGTTTAACTCTGGAAGTTGAGTGCACACATTGACAACCGTTCTGTTAGATAGCTGAGTTTTGGATTTAGAAGCAGATATTTCCCTGTGCTTACTGCTGTTTCTTCCATATGCCGGTAATGGGCTGAAAACGCCTGTTTTCGGACTCTGCAGAGAAAGTGTTTGCAGACTGCTGAATCCACACACGGGTTTAACTCTGGAAGTTGAGTGCACACATTGACAACCGTTCTGTTAGATAGCTGCGTTTTGGATTTAGAAGCAGATATTTCCCTGTGCTTACTGCTGTTTCTTCCGTATGCCGGTAATGGGCTGAAAACGCCTGTTTTGGGACTCTGCAGAGAAAGTGTTTGCAGACTGCTGAATCCACACACGGGTTTAACTCTGGAAGTTGAGTGCACACATTGACAACCGTTCTGTTAGATAGCTGCGTTTTGGATTTAGAAGCAGATATTTCCCTGTGCTTACTGCTGTTTCTTCCGTATGCCGGTAATGGGCTGAAAACGCCTGGTTTGGGACTCTGCAGAGAAAGTGTTTGCAGACTGCTGAATCCACACACGGGTTTAACTCCGGAAGTTGAGTGCACACATTGACAACCGTTCTGTTAGATAGCTGCGTTTTGGATTTAGAAGCAGATATTTCCCTGTGCTTACTGCTGTTTCTTCCATATGCCGGTAATGGGCTGAAAACGCCTGTTTTGGGACTCTGCAGAGAAAGTGTTTGCAGACTGCTGAATCCACACACGGGTTTAACTCTGGAAGTTGAGTGCACACATTGACAACCGTTCTGTTAGATAGCTGAGTTTTGGATTTAGAAGCAGATATTTCCCTGTGCTTACTGCTGTTTCTTCCATATGCCGGTAATGGGCTGAAAACGCCTGTTTTCGGACTCTGCAGAGAAAGTGTTTGCAGACTGCTGAATCCACACACGGGTTTAACTCTGGAAGTTGAGTGCACACATTGACAACCGTTCTGTTAGATAGCTGCGTTTTGGATTTAGAAGCAGATATTTCCCTGTGCTTACTGCTGTTTCTTCCGTATGCCGGTAATGGGCTGAAAACGCCTGGTTTGGGACTCTGCAGAGAAAGTGTTTGCAGACTGCTGAATCCACACACGGGTTTAACTCTGGAAGTTGAGTGCACACATTGACAACCGTTCTGTTAGATAGCTGCGTTTTGGATTTAGAAGCAGATATTTCCCTGTGCTTACTGCTGTTTCTTCCGTATGCCGGTAATGGGCTGAAAACGCCTGGTTTGGGACTCTGCAGAGAAAGTGTTTGCAGACTGCTGAATCCACACACGGGTTTAACTCTGGAAGTTGAGTGCACACATTGACAACCGTTCTGTTAGATAGCTGCGTTTTGGATTTAGAAGCAGATATTTCCCTGTGCTTACTGCTGTTTCTTCCATATGCCGGTAATGGGCTGAAAACGCCTGTTTTGGGACTCTGCAGAGAAAGTGTTTGCAGACTGCTGAATCCACACACGGGTTTAACTCTGGAAGTTGAGTGCACACATTGACAACCGTTCTGTTAGATAGCTGCGTTTTGGATTTAGAAGCAGATATTTCCCTGTGCTTACTGCTGTTTCTTCCATATGCCGGTAATGGGCTGAAAACGCCTGTTTTGGGACTCTGCAGAGAAAGTGTTTGCAGACTGCTGAATCCACACACGGGTTTAACTCTGGAAGTTGAGTGCACACATTGACAACCGTTCTGTTAGATAGCTGCGTTTTGGATTTAGAAGCAGATATTTCCCTGTGCTTACTGCTGTTTCTTCCATATGCCGGTAATGGGCTGAAAACGCCTGGTTTGGGACTCTGCAAAGAAAGTGTTTGCAGACTGCTGAATCCACACACGGGTTTAACTCTGGAAGTTGAGTGCACACATTGACAACCGTTCTGTTAGATAGCTGAGTTTTGGATTTAGAAGCAGATATTTCCCTGTGCTTACTGCTGTTTCTTCCATATGCCGGTAATGGGCTGAAAACGCCTGTTTTCGGACTCTGCAGAGAAAGTGTTTGCAGACTGCTGAATCCACACACGGGTTTAACTCTGGAAGTTGAGTGCACACATTGACAACCGTTCTGTTAGATAGCTGCGTTTTGGATTTAGAAGCAGATATTTCCCTGTGCTTACTGCTGTTTCTTCCGTATGCCGGTAATGGGCTGAAAACGCCTGGTTTGGGACTCTGCAGAGAAAGTGTTTGCAGACTGCTGAATCCACACACGGGTTTAACTCTGGAAGTTGAGTGCACACATTGACAACCGTTCTGTTAGATAGCTGCGTTTTGGATTTAGAAGCAGATATTTCCCTGTGCTTACTGCTGTTTCTTCCGTATGCCGGTAATGGGCTGAAAACGCCTGGTTTGGGACTCTGCAGAGAAAGTGTTTGCAGACTTCTGAATCCACACACGGGTTTAACTCCGGAAGTTGAGTGCACACATTGACAACCGTTCTGTTAGATAGCTGCGTTTTGGATTTAGAAGCAGATATTTCCCTGTGCTTACTGCTGTTTCTTCCATATGCCGGTAATGGGCTGAAAACGCCTGTTTTGGGACTCTGCAGAGAAAGTGTTTGCAGACTGCTGAATCCACACACGGGTTTAACTCTGGAAGTTGAGTGCACACATTGACAACCGTTCTGTTAGATAGCTGAGTTTTGGATTTAGAAGCAGATATTTCCCTGTGCTTACTGCTGTTTCTTCCATATGCCGGTAATGGGCTGAAAACGCCTGTTTTCGGACTCTGCAGAGAAAGTGTTTGCAGACTGCTGAATCCACACACGGGTTTAACTCTGGAAGTTGAGTGCACACATTGACAACCGTTCTGTTAGATAGCTGCGTTTTGGATTTAGAAGCAGATATTTCCCTGTGCTTACTGCTGTTTCTTCCGTATGCCGGTAATGGGCTGAAAACGCCTGGTTTGGGACTCTGCAGAGAAAGTGTTTGCAGACTGCTGAATCCACACACGGGTTTAACTCTGGAAGTTGAGTGCACACATTGACAACCGTTCTGTTAGATAGCTGCGTTTTGGATTTAGAAGCAGATATTTCCCTGTGCTTACTGCTGTTTCTTCCGTATGCCGGTAATGGGCTGAAAACGCCTGGTTTGGGACTCTGCAGAGAAAGTGTTTGCAGACTGCTGAATCCACACACGGGTTTAACTCTGGAAGTTGAGTGCACACATTGACAACCGTTCTGTTAGATAGCTGCGTTTTGGATTTAGAAGCAGATATTTCCCTGTGCTTACTGCTGTTTCTTCCATATGCCGGTAATGGGCTGAAAACGCCTGTTTTGGGACTCTGCAGAGAAAGTGTTTGCAGACTGCTGAATCCACACACGGGTTTAACTCTGGAAGTTGAGTGCACACATTGACAACCGTTCTGTTAGATAGCTGCGTTTTGGATTTAGAAGCAGATATTTCCCTGTGCTTACTGCTGTTTCTTCCATATGCCGGTAATGGGCTGAAAACGCCTGTTTTGGGACTCTGCAGAGAAAGTGTTTGCAGACTGCTGAATCCACACACGGGTTTAACTCTGGAAGTTGAGTGCACACATTGACAACCGTTCTGTTAGATAGCTGCGTTTTGGATTTAGAAGCAGATATTTCCCTGTGCTTACTGCTGTTTCTTCCATATGCCGGTAATGGGCTGAAAACGCCTGTTTTGGGACTCTGCAGAGAAAGTGTTTGCAGACTGCTGAATCCACACACGGGTTTAACTCTGGAAGTTGAGTGCACACATCGACAACCGTTCTGTTAGATAGCTGCGTTTTGGATTTAGAAGCAGATATTTCCCTGTGCTTACTGCTGTTTCTTCCGTATGCCGGTAATGGGCTGAAAACGCCTGCTTTGGGACTCTGCAGAGAAAGTGTTTGCAGACTGCTGAATCCACACACGGGTTTAACTCTGGAAGTTGAGTGCACACATTGACAACCGTTCTGTTAGATAGCTGAGTTTTGGATTTAGAAGCAGATATTTCCCTGTGCTTACTGCTGTTTCTTCCATATGCCGGTAATGGGCTGAAAACGCCTGTTTTGGGACTCTGCAGAGAAAGTGTTTGCAGACTGCTGAATCCACACACGGGTTTAACTCTGGAAGTTGAGTGCACACATTGACAACCGTTCTGTTAGATAGCTGCGTTTTGGATTTAGAAGCAGATATTTCCCTGTGCTTACTGCTGTTTCTTCCATATGCCGGTAATGGGCTGAAAACGCCTGCTTTGGGACTCTGCAGAGAAAGTGTTTGCAGACTGCTGAATCCACACACGGGTTTAACTCTGGAAGTTGAGTGCACACATTGACAACCGTTCTGTTAGATAGCTGCGTTTTGGATTTAGAAGCAGATATTTCCCTGTGCTTACTGCTGTTTCTTCCATATGCCGGTAATGGGCTGAAAACGCCTGTTTTGGGACTCTGCAGAGAAAGTGTTTGCAGACTGCTGAATCCACACACGGGTTTAACTCTGGAAGTTGAGTGCACACATTGACAACCGTTCTGTTAGATAGCTGCGTTTTGGATTTAGAAGCAGATATTTCCCTGTGCTTACTGCTGTTTCTTCCATATGCCGGTAATGGGCTGAAAACGCCTGTTTTGGGACTCTGCAGAGAAAGTGTTTGCAGACTGCTGAATCCACACACGGGTTTAACTCTGGAAGTTGAGTGCACACATTGACAACCGTTCTGTTAGATAGCTGCGTTTTGGATTTAGAAGCAGATATTTCCCTGTGCTTACTGCTGTTTCTTCCGTATGCCGGTAATGGGCTGAAAACGCCTGTTTTGGGACTCTGCAGAGAAAGTGTTTGCAGACTGCTGAATCCACACACGGGTTTAACTCTGGAAGTTGAGTGCACACATTGACAACCGTTCTGTTAGATAGCTGCGTTTTGGATTTAGAAGCAGATATTTCCCTGTGCTTACTGCTGTTTCTTCCATATGCCGGTAATGGGCTGAAAACGCCTGGTTTGGGACTCTGCAGAGAAAGTGTTTGCAGACTGCTGAATCCACACACGGGTTTAACTCTGGAAGTTGAGTGCACACATTGACAACCGTTCTGTTAGATAGCTGAGTTTTGGATTTAGAAGCAGATATTTCCCTGTGTGTACTGCTGTTTCTTCCATATGCCGGTAATGGGCTGAAAACGCCTGTTTTGGGACTCTGCAGAGAAAGTGTTTGCAGACTGCTGAATCCACACACGGGTTTAACTCTGGAAGTTGAGTGCACACATTGACAACCGTTCTGTTAGATAGCTGCGTTTTGGATTTAGAAGCAGATATTTCCCTGTGCTTACTGCTGTTTCTTCCGTATGCCGGTAATGGGCTGAAAACGCCTGGTTTGGGACTCTGCAGAGAAAGTGTTTGCAGACTGCTGAATCCACACACCGGTTTAACTCTGGAAGTTGAGTGCACACATTGACAACCGTTCTGTTAGATAGCTGCGTTTTGGATTTAGAAGCAGATATTTCCCTGTGCTTACTGCTGTTTCTTCCGTATGCCGGTAATGGGCTGAAAACGCCTGGTTTGGGACTCTGCAGAGAAAGTGTTTGCAGACTGCTGAATCCACACACGGGTTTAACTCTGGAAGTTGAGTGCACACATTGACAACCGTTCTGTTAGATAGCTGCGTTTTGGATTTAGAAGCAGATATTTCCCTGTGCTTACTGCTGTTTCTTCCATATGCCGGTAATGGGCTGAAAACGCCTGTTTTGGGACTCTGCAGAGAAAGTGTTTGCAGACTGCTGAATCCACACACGGGTTTAACTCTGGAAGTTGAGTGCACACATTGACAACCGTTCTGTTAGATAGCTGCGTTTTGGATTTAGAAGCAGATATTTCCCTGTGCTTACTGCTGTTTCTTCCATATGCCGGTAATGGGCTGAAAACGCCTGTTTTGGGACTCTGCAGAGAAAGTGTTTGCAGACTGCTGAATACACACACGGGTTTAACTCTGGAAGTTGAGTGCACACATTGACAACCGTTCTGTTAGATAGCTGCGTTTTGGATTTAGAAGCAGATATTTCCCTGTGCTTACTGCTGTTTCTTCCATATGCCGGTAATGGGCTGAAAACGCCTGTTTTGGGACTCTGCAGAGAAAGTGTTTGCAGACTGCTGAATCCACACACGGGTTTAACTCTGGAAGTTGAGTGCACACATTGACAACCGTTCTGTTAGATAGCTGCGTTTTGGATTTAGAAGCAGATATTTCCCTGTGCTTACTGCTGTTTCTTCCATATGCCGGTAATGGGCTGAAAACGCCTGTTTTGGGACTCTGCAGAGAAAGTGTTTGCAGACTGCTGAATCCACACACGGGTTTAACTCTGGAAGTTGAGTGCACACATCGACAACCGTTCTGTTAGATAGCTGCGTTTTGGATTTAGAAGCAGATATTTCCCTGTGCTTACTGCTGTTTCTTCCATATGCCGGTAATGGGCTGAAAACGCCTGTTTTGGGACTCTGCAGAGAAAGTGTTTGCAGACTGCTGAATCCACACACGGGTTTAACTCTGGAAGTTGAGTGCACACATTGACAACCGTTCTGTTAGATAGCTGCGTTTTGGATTTAGAAGCAGATATTTCCCTGTGCTTACTGCTGTTTCTTCCATATGCCGGTAATGGGCTGAAAACGCCTGTTTTGGGACTCTGCAGAGAAAGTGTTTGCAGACTGCTGAATCCACACACGGGTTTAACTCTGGAAGTTGAGTGCACACATTGACAACCGTTCTGTTAGATAGCTGCGTTTTGGATTTAGAAGCAGATATTTCCCTGTGCTTACTGCTGTTTCTTCCATATGCCGGTAATGGGCTGAAAACGCCTGTTTTGGGACTCTGCAGAGAAAGTGTTTGCAGACTTCTGAATCCACACACGGGTTTAACTCTGGAAGTTGAGTGCACACATTGACAACCGTTCTGTTAGATAGCTGAGTTTTGGATTTAGAAGCAGATATTTCCCTGTGCTTACTGCTGTTTCTTCCATATGCCGGTAATGGGCTGAAAACGCCTGGTTTGGGACTCTGCAGAGAAAGTGTTTGCAGACTGCTGAATCCACACACGGGTTTAACTCTGGAAGTTGAGTGCACACATTGACAACCGTTCTGTTAGATAGCTGCGTTTTGGATTTAGAAGCAGATATTTCCCTGTGCTTACTGCTGTTTCTTCCGTATGCCGGTAAATGGCTGAAAACGCCTGGTTTGGGACTCTGCAGAGAAAGTGTTTGCAGACTGCTGAATCCACACACGGGTTTAACTCTGGAAGTTGAGTGCACACATTGACAACCGTTCTGTTAGATAGCTGCGTTTTGGATTTAGAAGCAGATATTTCCCTGTGCTTACTGCTGTTTCTTCCATATGCCGGTAATGGGCTGAAAACGCCTGTTTTGGGACTCTGCAGAGAAAGTGTTTGCAGACTGCTGAATCCACACACGGGTTTAACTCTGGAAGTTGAGTGCACACATTGACAACCGTTCTGTTAGATAGCTGCGTTTTGGATTTAGAAGCAGATATTTCCCTGTGCTTACTGCTGTTTCTTCCATATGCCGGTAATGGGCTGAAAACGCCTGTTTTGGGACTCTGCAGAGAAAGTGTTTGCAGACTGCTGAATCCACACACGGGTTTAACTCTGGAAGTTGAGTGCACACATTGACAACCGTTCTGTTAGATAGCTGAGTTTTGGATTTAGAAGCAGATATTTCCCTGTGCTTACTGCTGTTTCTTCCATATGCCGGTAATGGGCTGAAAACGCCTGTTTTGGGACTCTGCAGAGAAAGTGTTTGCAGACTGCTGAATCCACACACGGGTTTAACTCTGGAAGTTGAGTGCACACATTGACAACCGTTCTGTTAGATAGCTGCGTTTTGGATTTAGAAGCAGATATTTCCCTGTGCTTACTGCTGTTTCTTCCGTATGCCGGTAATGGGCTGAAAACGCCTGCTTTGGGACTCTGCAGAGAAAGTGTTTGCAGACTGCTGAATCCACACACGGGTTTAACTCTGGAAGTTGAGTGCACACATTGACAACCGTTCTGTTAGATAGCTGCGTTTTGGATTTAGAAGCAGATATTTCCCTGTGCTTACTGCTGTTTCTTCCATATGCCGGTAATGGGCTGAAAACGCCTGCTTTGGGATTCTGCAGAGAAAGTGTTTGCAGACTGCTGAATCCACACACGGGTTTAACTCTGGAAGTTGAGTGCACACATTGACAACCGTTCTGTTAGATAGCTGCGTTTTGGATTTAGAAGCAGATATTTCCCTGTGCTTACTGCTGTTTCTTCCATATGCCGGTAATGGGCTGAAAACGCCTGTTTTGGGACTCTGCAGAGAAAGTGTTTGCAGACTGCTGAATCCACACACGGGTTTAACTCTGGAAGTTGAGTGCACACATTGACAACCGTTCTGTTAGATAGCTGCGTTTTGGATTTAGAAGCAGATATTTCCCTGTGCTTACTGCTGTTTCTTCCATATGCCGGTAATGGGCTGAAAACGCCTGTTTTGGGACTCTGCAGAGAAAGTGTTTGCAGACTGCTGAATCCACACACGGGTTTAACTCTGGAAGTTGAGTGCACACATTGACAACCGTTCTGTTAGATAGCTGCGTTTTGGATTTAGAAGCAGATATTTCCCTGTGCTTACTGCTGTTTCTTCCATATGCCGGTAATGGGCTGAAAACGCCTGTTTTGGGACTCTGCAGAGAAAGTGTTTGCAGACTGCTGAATCCACACACGGGTTTAACTCTGGAAGTTGAGTGCACACATTGACAACCGTTCTGTTAGATAGCTGCGTTTTGGATTTAGAAGCAGATATTTCCCTGTGCTTACTGCTGTTTCTTCCATATGCCGGTAATGGGCTGAAAACGCCTGTTTTGGGACTCTGCAGAGAAAGTGTTTGCAGACTGCTGAATCCACACACGGGTTTAACTCTGGAAGTTGAGTGCACACATTGACAACCGTTCTGTTAGATAGCTGCGTTTTGGATTTAGAAGCAGATATTTCCCTGTGCTTACTGCTGTTTCTTCCGTATGCCGGTAATGGGCTGAAAACGCCTGTTTTGGGACTCTGCAGAGAAAGTGTTTGCAGACTGCTGAATCCACACACGGGTTTAACTCTGGAAGTTGAGTGCACACATTGACAACCGTTCTGTTAGATAGCTGCGTTTTGGATTTAGAAGCAGATATTTCCCTGTGCTTACTGCTGTTTCTTCCATATGCCGGTAATGGGCTGAAAACGCCTGGTTTGGGACTCTGCAGAGAAAGTGGTTGCAGACTGCTGAATCCACACACGGGTTTAACTCTGGAAGTTGAGTGCACACATTGACAACCGTTCTGTTAGATAGCTGAGTTTTGGATTTAGAAGCAGATATTTCCCTGTGCTTACTGCTGTTTCTTCCGTATGCCGGTAATGGGCTGAAAACGCCTGGTTTGGGACTCTGCAGAGAAAGTGTTTGCAGACTGCTGAATCCACACACGGGTTTAACTCTGGAAGTTGAGTGCACACATTGACAACCGTTCTGTTAGATAGCTGCGTTTTGGATTTAGAAGCAGATATTTCCCTGTGCTTACTGCTGTTTCTTCCATATGCCGGTAATGGGCTGAAAACGCCTGTTTTGGGACTCTGCAGAGAAAGTGTTTGCAGACTGCTGAATCCACACACGGGTTTAACTCTGGAAGTTGAGTGCACACATTGACAACCGTTCTGTTAGATAGCTGCGTTTTGGATTTAGAAGCAGATATTTCCCTGTGCTTACTGCTGTTTCTTCCATATGCCGGTAATGGGCTGAAAACGCCTGTTTTGGGACTCTGCAGAGAAAGTGTTTGCAGACTGCTGAATCCACACACGGGTTTAACTCTGGAAGTTGAGTGCACACATTGACAACCGTTCTGTTAGATAGCTGCGTTTTGGATTTAGAAGCAGATATTTCCCTGTGCTTACTGCTGTTTCTTCCATATGCCGGTAATGGGCTGAAAACGCCTGTTTTGGGACTCTGCAGAGAAAGTGTTTGCAGACTGCTGAATCCACACACGGGTTTAACTCTGGAAGTTGAGTGCACACATTGACAACCGTTCTGTTAGATAGCTGCGTTTTGGATTTAGAAGCAGATATTTCCCTGTGCTTACTGCTGTTTCTTCCATATGCCGGTAATGGGCTGAAAACCCCTGTTTTGGGACTCTGCAGAGAAAGTGTTTGCAGACTGCTGAATCCACACACGGGTTTAACTCTGGAAGTTGAGTGCACACATTGACAACCGTTCTGTTAGATAGCTGCGTTTTGGATTTAGAAGCAGATATTTCCCTGTGCTTACTGCTGTTTCTTCCATATGCCGGTAATGGGCTGAAAACGCCTGTTTTGGGACTCTGCAGAGAAAGTGTTTGCAGACTGCTGAATCCACACACGGGTTTAACTCTGGAAGTTGAGTGCACACATTGACAACCGTTCTGTTAGATAGCTGCGTTTTGGATTTAGAAGCAGATATTTCCCTGTGCTTACTGCTGTTTCTTCCATATGCCGGTAATGGGCTGAAAACGCCTGTTTTGGGACTCTGCAGAGAAAGTGTTTGCAGACTGCTGAATCCACACACGGGTTTAACTCTGGAAGTTGAGTGCACACATTGACAACCGTTCTGTTAGATAGCTGCGTTTTGGATTTAGAAGCAGATATTTCCCTGTGCTTACTGCTGTTTCTTCCATATGCCGGTAATGGGCTGAAAACGCCTGTTTTGGGACTCTGCAGAGAAAGTGTTTGCAGACTGCTGAATCCACACACGGGTTTAACTCTGGAAGTTGAGTGCACACATTGACAACCGTTCTGTTAGATAGCTGCGTTTTGGATTTAGAAGCAGATATTTCCCTGTGCTTACTGCTGTTTCTTCCATATGCCGGTAATGGGATGAAAACGCCTGGTTTGGGACTCTGCAGAGAAAGTGTTTGCAGACTGCTGAATCCACACACGGGTTTAACTCTGGAAGTTGAGTGCACACATTGACAACCGTTCTGTTAGATAGCTGCGTTTTGGATTTAGAAGCAGATATTTCCCTGTGCTTACTGCTGTTTCTTCCATATGCCGGTAATGGGCTGAAAACGCCTGGTTTGGGACTCTGCAGAGAAAGTGTTTGCAGACTGCTGAATCCACACACGGGTTTAACTCTGGAAGTTGAGTGCACACATTGACAACCGTTCTGTTAGATAGCTGAGTTTTGGATTTAGAAGCAGATATTTCCCTGTGCTTACTGCTGTTTCTTCCATATGCCGGTAATGGGCTGAAAACGCCTGTTTTCGGACTCTGCAGAGAAAGTGTTTGCAGACTGCTGAATCCACACACGGGTTTAACTCTGGAAGTTGAGTACACACATTGACAACCGTTCTGTTAGATAGCTGCGTTTTGGATTTAGAAGCAGATATTTCCCTGTGCTTACTGCTGTTTCTTCCATATGCCGGTAATGGGCTGAAAACGCCTGTTTTCGGACTCTGCAGAGAAAGTGTTTGCAGACTGCTGAATCCACACACGGGTTTAACTCTGGAAGTTGAGTGCACACATTGACAACCGTTCTGTTAGATAGCTGCGTTTTGGATTTAGAAGCAGATATTTCCCTGTGCTTATTGCTGTTTCTTCCGTATGCCGGTAATGGGCTGAAAACGCCTGGTTTGGGACTCTGCAGAGAAAGTGTTTGCAGACTGCTGAATCCACACACGGGTTTAACTCTGGAAGTTGAGTGCACACATTGACAACCGTTCTGTTAGATAGCTGCGTTTTGGATTTAGAAGCAGATATTTCCCTGTGCTTACTGCTGTTTCTTCCGTATGCCGGTAATGGGCTGAAAACGCCTGGTTTGGGACTCTGCAGAGAAAGTGTTTGCAGACTGCTGAATCCACACACGGGTTTAACTCTGGAAGTTGAGTGCACACATTGACAACCGTTCTGTTAGATAGCTGCGTTTTGGATTTAGAAGCAGATATTTCCCTGTGCTTACTGCTGTTTCTTCCATATGCCGGTAATGGGCTGAAAACGCCTGGTTTGGGACTCTGCAGAGAAAGTGTTTGCAGACTGCTGAATCCACACACGGGTTTAACTCTGGAAGTTGAGTGCACACATTGACAACCGTTCTGTTAGATAGCTGAGTTTTGGATTTAGAAGCAGATATTTCCCTGTGCTTACTGCTGTTTCTTCCATATGCCGGTAATGGGCTGAAAACGCCTGTTTTCGGACTCTGCAGAGAAAGTGTTTGCAGACTGCTGAATCCACACACGGGTTTAACTCTGGAAGTTGAGTGCACACATTGACAACCGTTCTGTTAGATAGCTGCGTTTTGGATTTAGAAGCAGATATTTCCCTGTACTTACTGCTGTTTCTTCCGTATGCCGGTAATGGACTGAAAACGCCTGGTTTGGGACTCTGCAGAGAAAGTGTTTGCAGACTGCTGAATCCACACACGGGTTTAACTCTGGAAGTTGAGTGCACACATTGACAACCGTTCTGTTAGATAGCTGCGTTTTGGATTTAGAAGCAGATATTTCCCTGTGCTTACTGCTGTTTCTTCCGTATGCCGGTAATGGGCTGAAAACGCCTGGTTTGGGACTCTGCAGAGAAAGTGTTTGCAGACTGCTGAATCCACACACGGGTTTAACTCTGGAAGTTGAGTGCACACATTGACAACCGTTCTGTTAGATAGCTGCGTTTTGGATTTAGAAGCAGATATTTCCCTGTGCTTACTGCTGTTTCTTCCATATGCCGGTAATGGGCTGAAAACGCCTGTTTTGGGACTCTGCAGAGAAAGTGTTTGCAGACTGCTGAATCCACACACGGGTTTAACTCTGGAAGTTGAGTGCACACATTGACAACCGTTCTGTTAGATAGCTGCGTTTTGGATTTAGAAGCAGATATTTCCCTGTGCTTACTGCTGTTTCTTCCATATGCCGGTAATGGGCTGAAAACGCCTGTTTTCGGACTCTGCAGAGAAAGTGTTTGCAGACTGCTGAATCCACACACGGGTTTAACTCTGGAAGTTGAGTGCACACATTGACAACCGTTCTGTTAGATAGCTGCGTTTTGGATTTAGAAGCAGATATTTCCCTGTACTTACTGCTGTTTCTTCCGTATGCCGGTAATGGACTGAAAACGCCTGGTTTGGGACTCTGCAGAGAAAGTGTTTGCAGACTGCTGAATCCACACACGGGTTTAACTCTGGAAGTTGAGTGCACACATTGACAACCGTTCTGTTAGATAGCTGCGTTTTGGATTTAGAAGCAGATATTTCCCTGTGCTTACTGCTGTTTCTTCCGTATGCCGGTAATGGGCTGAAAACGCCTGTTTTGGGACTCTGCAGAGAAAGTGTTTGCAGACTGCTGAATCCACACACGGGTTTAACTCTGGAAGTTGAGTGCACACATTGACAACCGTTCTGTTAGATAGCTGCGTTTTGGATTTAGAAGCAGATATTTCCCTGTGCTTACTGCTGTTTCTTCCATATGCCGGTAATGGGCTGAAAACGCCTGTTTTGGGACTCTGCAGAGAAAGTGTTTGCAGACTGCTGAATCCACACACGGGTTTAACTCTGGAAGTTGAGTGCACACATTGACAACCGTTCTGTTAGATAGCTGCGTTTTGGATTTAGAAGCAGATATTTCCCTGTGCTTACTGCTGTTTCTTCCATATGCCGGTAATGGGCTGAAAACGCCTGTTTTGGGACTCTGCAGAGAAAGTGTTTGCAGACTGCTGAATCCACACATGGGTTTAACTCTGGAAGTTGAGTGCACACATTGACAACCGTTCTGTTAGATAGCTGCGTTTTGGATTTAGAAGCAGATATTTCCCTGTGCTTACTGCTGTTTCTTCCATATGCCGGTAATGGGCTGAAAACGCCTGTTTTGGGACTCTGCAGAGAAAGTGTTTGCAGACTGCTGAATCCACACACGGGTTTAACTCTGGAAGTTGAGTGCACACATTGACAACCGTTCTGTTAGATAGCTGCGTTTTGGATTTAGAAGCAGATATTTCCCTGTGCTTACTGCTGTTTCTTCCATATGCCGGTAATGGGCTGAAAACCCCTGTTTTGGGACACTGCAGAGAAAGTGTTTGCAGACTGCTGAATCCACACACGGGTTTAACTCTGGAAGTTGAGTGCACACATTGACAACCGTTCTGTTAGATAGCTGCGTTTTGGATTTAGAAGCAGATATTTCCCTGTGCTTACTGCTGTTTCTTCCATATGCCGGTAATGGGCTGAAAACGCCTGTTTTGGGACTCTGCAGAGAATGTGTTTGCAGACTGCTGAATCCACACACGGGTTTAACTCTGGAAGTTGAGTGCACACATTGACAACCGTTCTGTTAGATAGCTGCGTTTTGGATTTAGAAGCAGATATTTCCCTGTGCTTACTGCTGTTTCTTCCATATGCCGGTAATGGGCTGAAAACGCCTGTTTTGGGACTCTGCAGAGAAAGTGTTTGCAGACTGCTGAATCCACACACGGGTTTAACTCTGGAAGTTGAGTGCACACATTGACAACCGTTCTGTTAGATAGCTGCGTTTTGGATTTAGAAGCAGATATTTCCCTGTGCTTACTGCTGTTTCTTCCATATGCCGGTAATGGGCTGAAAACGCCTGTTTTGGGACTCTGCAGAGAAAGTGTTTGCAGACTGCTGAATCCACACACGGGTTTAACTCTGGAAGTTGAGTGCACACATTGACAACCGTTCTGTCAGATATCTGCGTTTTGGATTTAGAAGCAGATATTTCCCTGTGCTTACTGCTGTTTCTTCCATATGCCGGTAATGGGATGAAAACGCCTGGTTTGGGACTCTGCAGAGAAAGTGTTTGCAGACTGCTGAATCCACACACGGGTTTAACTCTGGAAGTTGAGTGCACACATTGACAACCGTTCTGTTAGATAGCTGCGTTTTGGATTTAGAAGCAGATATTTCCCTGTGCTTACTGCTGTTTCTTCCATATGCCGGTAATGGGCTGAAAACGCCTGTTTTGGGACTCTGCAGAGAAAGTGTTTGCAGACTGCTGAATCCACACACGGGTTTAACTCTGGAAGTTGAGTGCACACATTGACAACCGTTCTGTTAGATAGCTGCGTTTTGGATTTAGAAGCAGATATTTCCCTGTGCTTACTGCTGTTTCTTCCATATGCCGGTAATTGGGCTGAAAACGCCTGTTTTGGGACTCTGCAGAGAAAGTGTTTGCAGACTGCTGAATCCACACACGGGTTTAACTCTGGAAGTTGAGTGCACACATTGACAACCGTTCTGTTAGATAGCTGCGTTTTGGATTTAGAAGCAGATATTTCCCTGTGCTTACTGCTGTTTCTTCCATATGCCGGTAATGGGCTGAAAACGCCTGTTTTCGGACTCTGCAGAGAAAGTGTTTGCAGACTGCTGAATCCACACACGGGTTTAACTCTGGAAGTTGAGTGCACACATTGACAACCGTTCTGTTAGATAGCTGCGTTTTGGATTTAGAAGCAGATATTTCCCTGTGCTTATTGCTGTTTCTTCCGTATGCCGGTAATGGGCTGAAAACGCCTGGTTTGGGACTCTGCAGAGAAAGTGTTTGCAGACTGCTGAATCCACACACGGGTTTAACTCTGGAAGTTGAGTGCACACATTGACAACCGTTCTGTTAGATAGCTGCGTTTTGGATTTAGAAGCAGATATTTCCCTGTGCTTACTGCTGTTTCTTCCGTATGCCGGTAATGGGCTGAAAACGCCTGGTTTGGGACTCTGCAGAGAAAGTGTTTGCAGACTGCTGAATCCACACACGGGTTTAACTCTGGAAGTTGAGTGCACACATTGACAACCGTTCTGTTAGATAGCTGCGTTTTGGATTTAGAAGCAGATATTTCCCTGTGCTTACTGCTGTTTCTTCCATATGCCGGTAATGGGCTGAAAACGCCTGGTTTGGGACTCTGCAGAGAAAGTGTTTGCAGACTGCTGAATCCACACACGGGTTTAACTCTGGAAGTTGAGTGCACACATTGACAACCGTTCTGTTAGATAGCTGAGTTTTGGATTTAGAAGCAGATATTTCCCTGTGCTTACTGCTGTTTCTTCCATATGCCGGTAATGGGCTGAAAACGCCTGTTTTCGGACTCTGCAGAGAAAGTGTTTGCAGACTGCTGAATCCACACACGGGTTTAACTCTGGAAGTTGAGTGCACACATTGACAACCGTTCTGTTAGATAGCTGCGTTTTGGATTTAGAAGCAGATATTTCCCTGTACTTACTGCTGTTTCTTCCGTATGCCGGTAATGGACTGAAAACGCCTGGTTTGGGACTCTGCAGAGAAAGTGTTTGCAGACTGCTGAATCCACACACGGGTTTAACTCTGGAAGTTGAGTGCACACATTGACAACCGTTCTGTTAGATAGCTGCGTTTTGGATTTAGAAGCAGATATTTCCCTGTGCTTACTGCTGTTTCTTCCGTATGCCGGTAATGGGCTGAAAACGCCTGGTTTGGGACTCTGCAGAGAAAGTGTTTGCAGACTGCTGAATCCACACACGGGTTTAACTCTGGAAGTTGAGTGCACACATTGACAACCGTTCTGTTAGATAGCTGCGTTTTGGATTTAGAAGCAGATATTTCCCTGTGCTTACTGCTGTTTCTTCCGTATGCCGGTAATGGGCTGAAAACGCCTGTTTTGGGACTCTGCAGAGAAAGTGTTTGCAGACTGCTGAATCCACACACGGGTTTAACTCTGGAAGTTGAGTGCACACATTGACAACCGTTCTGTTAGATAGCTGCGTTTTGGATTTAGAAGCAGATATTTCCCTGTGCTTACTGCTGTTTCTTCCATATGCCGGTAATGGGCTGAAAACGCCTGTTTGGGGACTCTGCAGAGAAAGTGTTTGCAGACTGCTGAATCCACACACGGGTTTAACTCTGGAAGTTGAGTGCACACATTGACAACCGTTCTGTTAGATAGCTGCGTTTTGGATTTAGAAGCAGATATTTCCCTGTGCTTACTGCTGTTTCTTCCATATGCCGGTAATGGGCTGAAAACGCCTGTTTTGGGACTCTGCAGAGAAAGTGTTTGCAGACTGCTGAATCCACACACGGGTTTAACTCTGGAAGTTGAGTGCACACATTGACAACCGTTCTGTTAGATAGCTGCGTTTTGGATTTAGAAGCAGATATTTCCCTGTGCTTACTGCTGTTTCTTCCGTATGCCGGTAATGGGCTGAAAACCCCTGTTTTGGGACTCTGCAGAGAAAGTGTTTGCAGACTGCTGAATCCACACACGGGTTTAACTCTGGAAGTTGAGTGCACACATTGACAACCGTTCTGTTAGATAGCTGCGTTTTGGATTTAGAAGCAGATATTTCCCTGTGCTTACTGCTGTTTCTTCCATATGCCGGTAATGGGCTGAAAACTCCTGTTTTGGGACTCTGCAGAGAATGTGTTTGCAGACTGCTGAATCCACACACGGGTTTAACTCTGGAAGTTGAGTGCACACATTGACAACCGTTCTGTTAGATAGCTGCGTTTTGGATTTAGAAGCAGATATTTCCCTGTGCTTACTGCTGTTTCTTCCATATGCCGGTAATGGGCTGAAAACGCCTGTTTTGGGACTCTGCAGAGAAAGTGTTTGCAGACTGCTGAATCCACACACGGGTTTAACTCTGGAAGTTGATTGCACACATTGACAACCGTTCTGTTAGATAGCTGCGTTTTGGATTTAGAAGCAGATATTTCCCTGTGCTTACTGCTGTTTCTTCCATATGCCGGTAATGGGCTGAAAACGCCTGTTTTGGGACTCTGCAGAGAAAGTGTTTGCAGACTGCTGAATCCACACACGGGTTTAACTCTGGAAGTTGAGTGCACACATTGACAACCGTTCTGTTAGATAGCTGCGTTTTGGATTTAGAAGCAGATATTTCCCTGTGCTTACTGCTGTTTCTTCCATATGCCGGTAATGGGATGAAAACGCCTGGTTTGGGACTCTGCAGAGAAAGTGTTTGCAGACTGCTGAATCCACACACGGGTTTAACTCTGGAAGTTGAGTGCACACATTGACAACCGTTCTGTTAGATAGCTGCGTTTTGGATTTAGAAGCAGATATTTCCCTGTGCTTACTGCTGTTTCTTCCATATGCCGGTAATGGGCTGAAAACGCCTGTTTTGGGACTCTGCAGAGAAAGTGTTTGCAGACTGCTGAATCCACACTCGGGTTTAACTCTGGAAGTTGAGTGCACACATTGACAACCGTTCTGTTAGATAGCTGAGTTTTGGATTTAGAAGCAGATATTTCCCTGTGCTTACTGCTGTTTCTTCCATATGCCGGTAATGGGCTGAAAACGCCTGTTTTCGGACTCTGCAGAGAAAGTGTTTGCAGACTGCTGAATCCACACACGGGTTTAACTCTGGAAGTTGAGTGCACACATTGACAACCGTTCTGTTAGATAGCTGAGTTTTGGATTTAGAAGCAGATATTTCCCTGTGCTTACTGCTGTTTCTTCCATATGCCGGTAATGGGCTGAAAACGCCTGTTTTCGGACTCTGCAGAGAAAGTGTTTGCAGACTGCTGAATCCACACACGGGTTTAACTCTGGAAGTTGAGTGCACACATTGACAACCGTTCTGTTAGATAGCTGCGTTTTGGATTTAGAAGCAGATATTTCCCTGTGCTTACTGCTGTTTCTTCCGTATGCCGGTAATGGGCTGAAAACGCCTGTTTTGGGACTCTGCAGAGAAAGTGTTTGCAGACTGCTGAATCCACACACGGGTTTAACTCTGGAAGTTGAGTGCACACATTGACAACCGTTCTGTTAGATAGCTGAGTTTTGGATTTAGAAGCAGATATTTCCCTGTGCTTACTGCTGTTTCTTCCATATGCCGGTAATGGGCTGAAAACGCCTGTTTTGGGACTCTGCAGAGAAAGTGTTTGCAGACTGCTGAATCCACACACGGGTTTAACTCTGGAAGTTGAGTGCACACATTGACAACCGTTCTGTTAGATAGCTGCGTTTTGGATTTAGAAGCAGATATTTCCCTGTGCTTACTGCTGTTTCTTCCATATGCCGGTAATGGGCTGAAAACGCCTGTTTTCGGACTCTGCAGAGAAAGTGTTTGCAGACTGCTGAATCCACACACGGGTTTAACTCTGGAAGTTGAGTGCACACATTGACAACCGTTCTGTTAGATAGCTGCGTTTTGGATTTAGAAGCAGATATTTCCCTGTGCTTACTGCTGTTTCTTCCGTATGCCGGTAATGGGCTGAAAACGCCTGGTTTGGGACTCTGCAGAGAAAGTGTTTGCAGACTGCTGAATCCACACACGTGTTTAACTCTGGAAGTTGAGTGCACACATTGACAACCGTTCTGTTAGATAGCTGCGTTTTGGATTTAGAAGCAGATATTTCCCTGTGCTTACTGCTGTTTCTTCCATATGCCGGTAATGGGCTGAAAACGCCTGGTTTGGGACTCTGCAGAGAAAGTGTTTGCAGACTGCTGAATCCACACACGGGTTTAACTCTGGAAGTTGAGTGCACACATTGACAACCGTTCTGTTAGATAGCTGCGTTTTGGATTTAGAAGCAGATATTTCCCTGTGCTTACTGCTGTTTCTTCCGTATGCCGGTAATGGGCTGAAAACGCCTGTTTTGGGACTCTGCAGAGAAAGTGTTTGCAGACTGCTGAATCCACACACGGGTTTAACTCTGGAAGTTGAGTGCACACATTGACAACCGTTCTGTTAGATAGCTGCGTTTTGGATTTAGAAGCAGATATTTCCCTGTGCTTACTGCTGTTTCTTCCATATGCCGGTAATGGGCTGAAAACGCCTGTTTTCGGACTCTGCAGAGAAAGTGTTTGCAGACTGCTGAATCCACACACGGGTTGAACTCTGGAAGTTGAGTGCACACATTGACAACCGTTCTGTTAGATAGCTGCGTTTTGGATTTAGAAGCAGATATTTCCCTGTGCTTACTGCTGTTTCTTCCATATGCCGGTAATGGGCTGAAAAACCCTGTTTTGGGACTCTGCAGAGAAAGTGTTTGCAGACTGCTGAATCCACACACGGGTTTAACTCTGGAAGTTGAGTGCACACATTGACAACCGTTCTGTTAGATAGCTGCGTTTTGGATTTAGAAGCAGATATTTCCCTGTGCTTACTGCTGTTTCTTCCATATGCCGGTAATGGGCTGAAAACTCCTGTTTTGGGACTCTGCAGAGAATGTGTTTGCAGACTGCTGAATCCACACACGGGTTTAACTCTGGAAGTTGAGTGCACACATTGACAACCGTTCTGTTAGATAGCTGCGTTTTGGATTTAGAAGCAGATATTTCCCTGTGCTTACTGCTGTTTCTTCCATATGCCGGTAATGGGCTGAAAACGCCTGTTTTGGGACTCTGCAGAGAAAGTGTTTGCAGACTGCTGAATCCACACACGGGTTTAACTCTGGAAGTTGAGTGCACACATTGACAACCGTTCTGTTAGATAGCTGCGTTTTGGATTTAGAAGCAGATATTTCCCTGTGCTTACTGCTGTTTCTTCCATATGCCGGTAATGGGCTGAAAACGCCTGTTTTGGGACTCTGCAGAGAAAGTGTTTGCAGACTGCTGAATCCACACACGGGTTTAACTCTGGAAGTTGAGTGCACACATTGACAACCGTTCTGTTAGATAGCTGCGTTTTGGATTTAGAAGCAGATATTTCCCTGTGCTTACTGCTGTTTCTTCCATATGCCGGTAATGGGATGAAAACGCCTGGTTTGGGACTCTGCAGAGAAAGTGTTTGCAGACTGCTGAATCCACACACGGGTTTAACTCTGGAAGTTGAGTGCACACATTGACAACCGTTCTGTTAGATAGCTGCGTTTTGGATTTAGAAGCAGATATTTCCCTGTGCTTACTGCTGTTTCTTCCATATGCCGGTAATGGGCTGAAAACGCCTGTTTTGGGACTCTGCAGAGAAAGTGTTTGCAGACTGCTGAATCCACACACGGGTTTAACTCTGGAAGTTGAGTGCACACATTGACAACCGTTCTGTTAGATAGCTGAGTTTTGGATTTAGAAGCAGATATTTCCCTGTGCTTACTGCTGTTTCTTCCATATGCCGGTAATGGGCTGAAAACGCCTGTTTTCGGACTCTGCAGAGAAAGTGTTTGCAGACTGCTGAATCCACACACGGGTTTAACTCTGGAAGTTGAGTGCACACATTGACAACCGTTCTGTTAGATAGCTGCGTTTTGGATTTAGAAGCAGATATTTCCCTGTGCTTACTGCTGTTTCTTCCATATGCCGGTAATGGGCTGAAAACGCCTGTTTTCGGACTCTGCAGAGAAAGTGTTTGCAGACTGCTGAATCCACACACGGGTTTAACTCTGGAAGTTGAGTGCACACATTGACAACCGTTCTGTTAGATAGCTGCGTTTTGGATTTAGAAGCAGATATTTCCCTGTGCTTACTGCTGTTTCTTCCGTATGCCGGTAATGGGCTGAAAACGCCTGGTTTGGGACTCTGCAGAGAAAGTGTTTGCAGACTGCTGAATCCACACACGGGTTTAACTCTGGAAGTTGAGTGCACACATTGACAACCGTTCTGTTAGATAGCTGCGTTTTGGATTTAGAAGCAGATATTTCCCTGTGCTTACTGCTGTTTCTTCCGTATGCCGGTAATGGGCTGAAAACGCCTGGTTTGGGACTCTGCAGAGAAAGTGTTTGCAGACTGCTGAATCCACACACGGGTTTAACTCTGGAAGTTGAGTGCACACATTGACAACCGTTCTGTTAGATAGCTGCGTTTTGGATTTAGAAGCAGATATTTCCCTGTGCTTACTGCTGTTTCTTCCATATGCCGGTAATGGGCTGAAAACGCCTGTTTTGGGACTCTGCAGAGAAAGTGTTTGCAGACTGCTGAATCCACACACGGGTTTAACTGTGGAAGTTGAGTGCACACATTGACAACCGTTCTGTTAGATAGCTGCGTTTTGGATTTAGAAGCAGATATTTCCCTGTGCTTACTGCTGTTTCTTCCATATGCCGGTAATGGGCTGAAAACGCCTGTTTTGGGACTCTGCAGAGAAAGTGTTTGCAGACTGCTGAATCCACACACGGGTTTAACTCTGGAAGTTGAGTGCACACATTGACAACCGTTCTGTTAGATAGCTGCGTTTTGGATTTAGAAGCAGATATTTCCCTGTGCTTACTGCTGTTTCTTCCATATGCCGGTAATGGGCTGAAAACGCCTGTTTTGGGACTCTGCAGAGAAAGTGTTTGCAGACTGCTGAATCCACACACGGGTTTAACTCTGGAAGTTGAGTGCACACATTGACAACCGTTCTGTTAGATAGCTGCGTTTTGGATTTAGAAGCAGATATTTGCCTGTGCTTACTGCTGTTTCTTCCATATGCCGGTAATGGGCTGAAAACGCCTGTTTTGGGACTCTGCAGAGAAAGTGTTTGCAGACTGCTGAATCCACACACGGGTTTAACTCTGGAAGTTGAGTGCACACATTGACAACCGTTCTGTTAGATAGCTGCGTTTTGGATTTAGAAGCAGATATTTCCCTGTGCTTACTGCTGTTTCTTCCATATGCCGGTAATGGGCTGAAAACGCCTGTTTTGGGACTCTGCAGAGAAAGTGTTTGCAGACTGCTGAATCCACACACGGGTTTAACTCTGGAAGTTGAGTGCACACATTGACAACCGTTCTGTTAGATAGCTGCGTTTTGGATTTAGAAGCAGATATTTCCCTGTGCTTACTGCTGTTTCTTCCATATGCCGGTAATGGGCTGAAAACGCCTGTTTTCGGACTCTGCAGAGAAAGTGTTTGCAGACTGCTGAATCCACACACGGGTTTAACTCTGGAAGTTGAGTGCACACATTGACAACCGTTCTGTTAGATAGCTGCGTTTTGGATTTAGAAGCAGATATTTCCCTGTGCTTACTGCTGTTTCTTCCATATGCCGGTAATGGGCTGAAAACGCCTGTTTTCGGACTCTGCAGAGAAAGTGTTTGCAGACTGCTGAATCCACACACGGGTTTAACTCTGGAAGTTGAGTGCACACATTGACAACCGTTCTGTTAGATAGCTGCGTTTTGGATTTAGAAGCAGATATTTCCCTGTGCTTACTGCTGTTTCTTCCATATGCCGGTAATGGGCTGAAAACGCCTGTTTTGGGACTCTGCAGAGAAAGTGTTTGCAGACTGCTGAATCCACACACGGGTTTAACTCTGGAAGTTGAGTGCACACATTGACAACCGTTCTGTTAGATAGCTGCGTTTTGGATTTAGAAGCAGATATTTCCCTGTGCTTACTGCTGTTTCTTCCGTATGCCGGTAATGGGCTGAAAACGCCTGTTTTGGGACTCTGCAGAGAAAGTGTTTGCAGACTGCTGAATCCACACACGGGTTTAACTCTGGAAGTTGAGTGCACACATTGACAACCGTTCTGTTAGATAGCTGCGTTTTGGATTTAGAAGCAGATATTTCCCTGTGCTTACTGCTGTTTCTTCCATATGCCGGTAATGGGCTGAAAACGCCTGTTTTCGGACTCTGCAGAGAAAGTGTTTGCAGACTGCTGAATCCACACACGGGTTTAACTCTGGAAGTTGAGTGCACACATTGACAACCGTTCTGTTAGATAGCTGAGTTTTGGATTTAGAAGCAGATATTTCCCTGTGCTTACTGCTGTTTCTTCCATATGCCGGTAATGGGCTGAAAACGCCTGTTTTCGGACTCTGCAGAGAAAGTGTTTGCAGACTGCTGAATCCACACACGGGTTTAACTCTGGAAGTTGAGTGCACACATTGACAACCGTTCTGTTAGATAGCTGCGTTTTGGATTTAGAAGCAGATATTTCCCTGTGCTTACTGCTGTTTCTTCCATATGCCGGTAATGGGCTGAAAACGCCTGTTTTCGGACTCTGCAGAGAAAGTGTTTGCAGACTGCTGAATCCACACACCGGTTTAACTCTGGAAGTTGAGTGCACACATTGACAACCGTTCTGTTAGATAGCTGCGTTTTGGATTTAGAAGCAGATATTTCCCTGTGCTTACTGCTGTTTCTTCCGTATGCCGGTAATGGGCTGAAAACGCCTGGTTTGGGACTCTGCAGAGAAAGTGTTTGCAGACTGCTGAATCCACACACGGGTTTAACTCTGGAAGTTGAGTGCACACATTGACAACCGTTCTGTTAGATAGCTGCGTTTTGGATTTAGAAGCAGATATTTCCCTGTGCTTACTGCTGTTTCTTCCATATGCCGGTAATGGGCTGAAAACGCCTGTTTTGGGACTCTGCAGAGAAAGTGTTTGCAGACTGCTGAATCCACACACGGGTTTAACTCTGGAAGTTGAGTGCACACATTGACAACCGTTCTGTTAGATAGCTGCGTTTTGGATTTAGAAGCAGATATTTCCCTGTGCTTACTGCTGTTTCTTCCATATGCCGGTAATGGGCTGAAAACGCCTGTTTTGGGACTCTGCAGAGAAAGTGTTTGCAGACTGCTGAATCCACACACGGGTTTAACTCTGGAAGTTGAGTGCACACATTGACAACCGTTCTGTTAGATAGCTGCGTTTTGGATTTAGAAGCAGATATTTCCCTGTGCTTACTGCTGTTTCTTCCATATGCCGGTAATGGGCTGAAAACGCCTGTTTTGGGACTCTGCAGAGAAAGTGTTTGCAGACTGCTGAATCCACACACGGGTTTAACTCTGGAAGTTGAGTGCACACATTGACAACCGTTCTGTTAGATAGCTGCGTTTTGGATTTAGAAGCAGATATTTCCCTGTGCTTACTGCTGTTTCTTCCATATGCCGGTAATGGGCTGAAAACGCCTGTTTTGGGACTCTGCAGAGAAAGTGTTTGCAGACTGCTGAATCCACACACGGGTTTAACTCTGGAAGTTGAGTGCACACATTGACAACCGTTCTGTTAGATAGCTGCGTTTTGGATTTAGAAGCAGATATTTCCCTGTGCTTACTGCTGTTTCTTCCATATGCCGGTAATGGGCTGAAAACGCCTGTTTTGGGACTCTGCAGAGAAAGTGTTTGCAGACTGCTGAATCCACACACGGGTTTAACTCTGGAAGTTGAGTGCACACATTGACAACCGTTCTCTTAGATAGCTGCGTTTTGGATTTAGAAGCAGATATTTCCCTGTGCTTACTGCTGTTTCTTCCATATGCCGGTAATGGGCTGAAAACGCCTGTTTTGGGACTCTGCAGAGAAAGTGTTTGCAGACTGCTGAATCCACACACGGGTTTAACTCTGGAAGTTGAGTGCACACATTGACAACCGTTCTGTTAGATAGCTGCGTTTTGGATTTAGAAGCAGATATTTCCCTGTGCTTACTGCTGTTTCTTCCATATGCCGGTAATGGGCTGAAAACGCCTGTTTTGGGACTCTGCAGAGAAAGTGTTTGCAGACTGCTGAATCCACACACGGGTTTAACTCTGGAAGTTGAGTGCACACATTGACAACCGTTCTGTTAGATAGCTGCGTTTTGGATTTAGAAGCAGATATTTCCCTGTGCTTACTGCTGTTTCTTCCATATGCCGGTAATGGGCTGAAAACGCCTGTTTTGGGACTCTGCAGAGAAAGTGTTTGCAGACTGCTGAATCCACACACGGGTTTAACTCTGGAAGTTGAGTGCACACATTGACAACCGTTCTGTTAGATAGCTGCGTTTTGGATTTAGAAGCAGATATTTCCCTGTGCTTACTGCTGTTTCTTCCATATGCCGGTAATGGGCTGAAAACGCCTGTTTTGGGACTCTGCAGAGAAAGTGTTTGCAGACTGCTGAATCCACACACGGGTTTAACTCTGGAAGTTGAGTGCACACATTGACAACCGTTCTGTTAGATAGCTGCGTTTTGGATTTAGAAGCAGATATTTCCCTGTGCTTACTGCTGTTTCTTCCATATGCCGGTAATGGGCTGAAAACGCCTGCTTTGGGACTCTGCAGAGAAAGTGTTTGCAGACTGCTGAATCCACACACGGGTTTAACTCTGGAAGTTGAGTGCACACATTGACAACCGTTCTGTTAGATAGCTGCGTTTTGGATTTAGAAGCAGATATTTCCCTGTGCTTACTGCTGTTTCTTCCATATGCCGGTAATGGGCTGAAAACGCCTGTTTTGGGACTCTGCAGAGAAAGTGTTTGCAGACTGCTGAATCCACACACGGGTTTAACTCTGGAAGTTGAGTGCACACATTGACAACCGTTCTGTTAGATAGCTGCGTTTTGGATTTAGAAGCAGATATTTCCCTGTGCTTACTGCTGTTTCTTCCATATGCCGGTAATGGGCTGAAAACCCCTGTTTTGGGACTCTGCAGAGAAAGTGTTTGCAGACTGCTGAATCCACACACGGGTTTAACTCTGGAAGTTGAGTGCACACATTGACAACCGTTCTGTTAGATAGCTGCGTTTTGGATTTAGAAGCAGATATTTCCCTGTGCTTACTGCTGTTTCTTCCATATGCCGGTAATGGGCTGAAATCGCCTGTTTTGGGACTCTGCAGAGAATGTGTTTGCAGACTGCTGAATCCACACACGGGTTTAACTCTGGAAGTTGAGTGCACACATTGACAACCGTTCTGTTAGATAGCTGCGTTTTGGATTTAGAAGCAGATATTTCCCTGTGCTTACTGCTGTTTCTTCCATATGCCGGTAATGGGCTGAAAACGCCTGTTTTGGGACTCTGCAGAGAAAGTGTTTGCAGACTGCTGAATCCACACACGGGTTTAACTCTGGAAGTTGAGTGCACACATTGACAACCGTTCTGTTAGATAGCTGCGTTTTGGATTTAGAAGCAGATATTTCCCTGTGCTTACTGCTGTTTCTTCCATATGCCGGTAATGGGCTGAAAACGCCTGTTTTGGGACTCTGCAGAGAAAGTGTTTGCAGACTGCTGAATCCACACACGGGTTTAACTCTGGAAGTTGAGTGCACACATTGACAACCGTTCTGTTAGATAGCTGCCTTTTGGATTTAGAAGCAGATATTTCCCTGTGCTTACTGCTGTTTCTTCCATATGCCGGTAATGGGCTGAAAACGCCTGTTTTGGGACTCTGCAGAGAAAGTGTTTGCAGACTGCTGAATCCACACACGGGTTTAACTCTGGAAGTTGAGTGCACACATTGACAACCGTTCTGTTAGATAGCTGCGTTTTGGATTTAGAAGCAGATATTTCCCTGTGCTTACTGCTGTTTCTTCCATATGCCGGTAATGGGCTGAAAACGCCTGTTTTGGGACTCTGCAGAGAAAGTGTTTGCAGACTGCTGAATCCACACACGGGTTTAACTCTGGAAGTTGAGTGCACACATTGACAACCGTTCTGTTAGATAGCTGCGTTTTGGATTTAGAAGCAGATATTTCCCTGTGCTTACTGCTGTTTCTTCCATATGCCGGTAATGGGCTGAAAACGCCTGTTTTGGGACTCTGCAGAGAAAGTGTTTGCAGACTGCTGAATCCACACACGGGTTTAACTCTGGAAGTTGAGTGCACACATTGACAACCGTTCTGTTAGATAGCTGCGTTTTGGATTTAGAAGCAGATATTTCCCTGTGCTTACTGCTGTTTCTTCCATATGCCGGTAATGGGCTGAAAACGCCTGTTTGGGGACTCTGCAGAGAAAGTGTTTGCAGACTGCTGAATCCACACACGGGTTTAACTCTGGAAGTTGAGTGCACACATTGACAACCGTTCTGTTAGATAGCTGCATTTTGGATTTAGAAGCAGATATTTCCCTGTGCTTACTGCTGTTTCTTCCATATGCCGGTAATGGGCTGAAAACGCCTGCTTTGGGACTCTGCAGAGAAAGTGTTTGCAGACTGCTGAATGCACACACGGGTTTAACTCTGGAAGTTGAGTGCACACATTGACAACCGTTCTGTTAGATAGCTGCGTTTTGGATTTAGAAGCAGATATTTCCCTGTGCTTACTGCTGTTTCTTCCATATGCCGGTAATGGGCTGAAAACCCCTGTTTTGGGACTCTGCAGAGAAAGTGTTTGCAGACTGCTGAATCCACACACGGGTTTAACTCTGGAAGTTGAGTGCACACATTGACAACCGTTCTGTTAGATAGCTGCGTTTTGGATTTAGAAGCAGATATTTCCCTGTGCTTACTGCTGTTTCTTCCATATGCCGGTAATGGGCTGAAAACGCCTGTTTTGGGACTCTGCAGAGAATGTGTTTGCAGACTGCTGAATCCACACACGGGTTTAACTCTGGAAGTTGAGTGCACACATCGACAACCGTTCTGTTAGATAGCTGCGTTTTGGATTTAGAAGCAGATATTTCCCTGTGCTTACTGCTGTTTCTTCCATATGCCGGTAATGGGCTGAAAACGCCTGTTTTGGGACTCTGCAGAGAAAGTGTTTGCAGACTGCTGAATCCACACACGGGTTTAACTCTGGAAGTTGAGTGCACACATTGACAACCGTTCTGTTAGATAGCTGCGTTTTGGATTTAGAAGCAGATATTTCCCTGTGCTTACTGCTGTTTCTTCCATATGCCGGTAATGGGCTGAAAACGCCTGTTTTGGGACTCTGCAGAGAAAGTGTTTGCAGACTGCTGAATCCACACACGGGTTTAACTCTGGAAGTTGAGTGCACACATTGACAACCGTTCTGTTAGATAGCTGCGTTTTGGATTTAGAAGCAGATATTTCCCTGTGCTTACTGCTGTTTCTTCCATATGCCGGTAATGGGCTGAAAACGCCTGTTTTGGGACTCTGCAGAGAAAGTGTTTGCAGACTGCTGAATCCACACACGGGTTTAACTCTGGAAGTTGAGTGCACACATTGACAACCGTTCTGTTAGATAGCTGCCTTTTGGATTTAGAAGCAGATATTTCCCTGTGCTTACTGCTGTTTCTTCCATATGCCGGTAATGGGCTGAAAACGCCTGTTTTGGGACTCTGCAGAGAAAGTGTTTGCAGACTGCTGAATCCACACACGGGTTTAACTCTGGAAGTTGAGTGCACACATTGACAACCGTTCTGTTAGATAGCTGAGTTTTGGATTCAGAAGCAGATATTTCCCTGTGCTTACTGCTGTTTCTTCCATATGCCGGTAATGGGCTGAAAACGCCTGTTTTCGGACTCTGCAGAGAAAGTGTTTGCAGACTGCTGAATCCACACACGGGTTTAACTCTGGAAGTTGAGTGCACACATTGACAACCGTTCTGTTAGATAGCTGCGTTTTGGATTTAGAAGCAGATATTTCCCTGTGCTTACTGCTGTTTCTTCCATATGCCGGTAATGGGCTGAAAACGCCTGCTTTGGGACTCTGCAGAGAAAGTGTTTGCAGACTGCTGAATCCACACACGGGTTTAACTCTGGAAGTTGAGTGCACACATTGACAACCGTTCTGTTAGATAGCTGCGTTTTGGATTTAGAAGCAGATATTTCCCTGTGCTTACTGCTGTTTCTTCCATATGCCGGTAATGGGCTGAAAACGCCTGCTTTGGGACTCTGCAGAGAAAGTGTTTGCAGACTGCTGAATCCACACACGGGTTTAACTCTGGAAGTTGAGTGCACACATTGACAACCGTTCTGTTAGATAGCTGCGTTTTGGATTTAGAAGCAGATATTTCCCTGTGCTTACTGCTGTTTCTTCCATATGCCGGTAATGGGCTGAAAACGCCTGTTTTGGGACTCTGCAGAGAAAGTGTTTGCAGACTGCTGAATCCACACACGGGTTTAACTCTGGAAGTTGAGTGCACACATTGACAACCGTTCTGTTAGATAGCTGCGTTTTGGATTTAGAAGCAGATATTTCCCTGTGCTTACTGCTGTTTCTTCCATATGCCGGTAATGGGCTGAAAACGCCTGTTTTGGGACTCTGCAGAGAAAGTGTTTGCAGACTGCTGAATCCACACACGGGTTTAACTCTGGAAGTTGAGTGCACACATTGACAACCGTTCTGTTAGATAGCTGCGTTTTGGATTTAGAAGCAGATATTTCCCTGTGCTTACTGCTGTTTCTTCCATATGCCGGTAATAGGCTGAAAACGCCTGTTTTGGGACTCTGCAGAGAAAGTGTTTGCAGACTGCTGAATCCACACACGGGTTTAACTCTGGAAGTTGAGTGCACACATTGACAACCGTTCTGTTAGATAGCTGCGTTTTGGATTTAGAAGCAGATATTTCCCTGTGCTTACTGCTGTTTCTTCCATATGCCGGTAATGGGCTGAAAACGCCTGTTTTGGGACTCTGCAGAGAAAGTGTTTGCAGACTGCTGAATCCACACACGGGTTTAACTCTGGAAGTTGAGTGCACACATTGACAACCGTTCTGTTAGATAGCTGCGTTTTGGATTTAGAAGCAGATATTTCCCTGTGCTTACTGCTGTTTCTTCCATATGCCGGTAATGGGCTGAAAACGCCTGTTTTCGGACTCTGCAGAGAAAGTGTTTGCAGACTGCTGAATCCACACACGGGTTGAACTCTGGAAGTTGAGTGCACACATTGACAACCGTTCTGTTAGATAGCTGCGTTTTGGATTTAGAAGCAGATATTTCCCTGTGCTTACTGCTGTTTCTTCCATATGCCGGTAATGGGCTGAAAACGCCTGGTTTGGGACTCTGCAGAGAAAGTGTTTGCAGACTGCTGAATCCACACACGGGTTTAACTCTGGAAGTTGAGTGCACACATTGACAACCGTTCTGTTAGATAGCTGCGTTTTGGATTTAGAAGCAGATATTTCCCTGTGCTTACTGCTGTTTCTTCCATATGCCGGTAATGGGCTGAAAACGCCTGTTTTGGGACTCTGCAGAGAAAGTGTTTGCAGACTGCTGAACCACACACGGGTTTAACTCTGGAAGTTGAGTGCACACATTGACAACCGTTCTGTTAGATAGCTGCGTTTTGGATTTAGAAGCAGATATTTCCCTGTGCTTACTGCTGTTTCTTCCATATGCCGGTAATGGGCTGAAAACGCCTGTTTTGGGACTCTGCAGAGAAAGTGTTTGCAGACTGCTGAATCCACACACGGGTTTAACTCTGGAAGTTGAGTGCACACATTGACAACCGTTCTGTTAGATAGCTGCGTTTTGGATTTAGAAGCAGATATTTCCCTGTGCTTACTGCTGTTTCTTCCATATGCCGGTAATGGGCTGAAAACGCCTGTTTTGGGACTCTGCAGAGAAAGTGTTTGCAGACTGCTGAATCCACACACGGGTTTAACTCTGGAAGTTGAGTGCACACATTGACAACCGTTCTGTTAGATAGCTGCGTTTTGGATTTAGAAGCAGATATTTCCCTGTGCTTACTGCTGTTTCTTCCATATGCCGGTAATGGGCTGAAAACGCCTGTTTTGGGACTCTGCAGAGAAAGTGTTTGCAGACTGCTGAATCCACACACGGGTTTAACTCTGGAAGTTGAGTGCACACATTGACAACCGTTCTGTTAGATAGCTGCGTTTTGGATTTAGAAGCAGATATTTCCCTGTGCTTACTGCTGTTTCTTCCATATGCCGGTAATGGGCTGAAAACGCCTGCTTTGGGACTCTGCAGAGAAAGTGTTTGCAGACTGCTGAATCCACACACGGGTTTAACTCTGGAAGTTGAGTGCACACATTGACAACCGTTCTGTTAGATAGCTGCGTTTTGGATTTAGAAGCAGATATTTCCCTGTGCTTACTGCTGTTTCTTCCATATGCCGGTAATGGGCTGAAAACGCCTGTTTTGGGACTCTGCAGAGAAAGTGTTTGCAGACTGCTGAATCCACACACGGGTTTAACTCTGGAAGTTGAGTGCACACATTGACAACCGTTCTGTTAGATAGCTGCGTTTTGGATTTAGAAGCAGATATTTCCCTGTGCTTACTGCTGTTTCTTCCATATGCCGGTAATGGGCTGAAAACCCCTGTTTTGGGACTCTGCAGAGAAAGTGTTTGCAGACTGCTGAATCCACACACGGGTTTAACTCTGGAAGTTGAGTGCACACATTGACAACCGTTCTGTTAGATAGCTGCGTTTTGGATTTAGAAGCAGATATTTCCCTGTGCTTACTGCTGTTTCTTCCATATGCCGGTAATGGGCTGAAATCGCCTGTTTTGGGACTCTGCAGAGAATGTGTTTGCAGACTGCTGAATCCACACACGGGTTTAACTCTGGAAGTTGAGTGCACACATTGACAACCGTTCTGTTAGATAGCTGCGTTTTGGATTTAGAAGCAGATATTTCCCTGTGCTTACTGCTGTTTCTTCCATATGCCGGTAATGGGCTGAAAACGCCTGTTTTGGGACTCTGCAGAGAAAGTGTTTGCAGACTGCTGAATCCACACACGGGTTTAACTCTGGAAGTTGAGTGCACACATTGACAACCGTTCTGTTAGATAGCTGCGTTTTGGATTTAGAAGCAGATATTTCCCTGTGCTTACTGCTGTTTCTTCCATATGCCGGTAATGGGCTGAAAACGCCTGTTTTGGGACTCTGCAGAGAAAGTGTTTGCAGACTGCTGAATCCACACACGGGTTTAACTCTGGAAGTTGAGTGCACACATTGACAACCGTTCTGTTAGATAGCTGCCTTTTGGATTTAGAAGCAGATATTTCCCTGTGCTTACTGCTGTTTCTTCCATATGCCGGTAATGGGCTGAAAACGCCTGTTTTGGGACTCTGCAGAGAAAGTGTTTGCAGACTGCTGAATCCACACACGGGTTTAACTCTGGAAGTTGAGTGCACACATTGACAACCGTTCTGTTAGATAGCTGCGTTTTGGATTTAGAAGCAGATATTTCCCTGTGCTTACTGCTGTTTCTTCCATATGCCGGTAATGGGCTGAAAACGCCTGTTTTGGGACTCTGCAGAGAAAGTGTTTGCAGACTGCTGAATCCACACACGGGTTTAACTCTGGAAGTTGAGTGCACACATTGACAACCGTTCTGTTAGATAGCTGCGTTTTGGATTTAGAAGCAGATATTTCCCTGTGCTTACTGCTGTTTCTTCCATATGCCGGTAATGGGCTGAAAACGCCTGTTTTGGGACTCTGCAGAGAAAGTGTTTGCAGACTGCTGAATCCACACACGGGTTTAACTCTGGAAGTTGAGTGCACACATTGACAACCGTTCTGTTAGATAGCTGCGTTTTGGATTTAGAAGCAGATATTTCCCTGTGCTTACTGCTGTTTCTTCCATATGCCGGTAATGGGCTGAAAACGCCTGTTTGGGGACTCTGCAGAGAAAGTGTTTGCAGACTGCTGAATCCACACACGGGTTTAACTCTGGAAGTTGAGTGCACACATTGACAACCGTTCTGTTAGATAGCTGCGTTTTGGATTTAGAAGCAGATATTTCCCTGTGCTTACTGCTGTTTCTTCCATATGCCGGTAATGGGCTGAAAACGCCTGCTTTGGGACTCTGCAGAGAAAGTGTTTGCAGACTGCTGAATCCACACACGGGTTTAACTCTGGAAGTTGAGTGCACACATTGACAACCGTTCTGTTAGATAGCTGCGTTTTGGATTTAGAAGCAGATATTTCCCTGTGCTTACTGCTGTTTCTTCCATATGCCGGTAATGGGCTGAAAACGCCTGTTTTGGGACTCTGCAGAGAAAGTGTTTGCAGACTGCTGAATCCACACACGGGTTTAACTCTGGAAGTTGAGTGCACACATTGACAACCGTTCTGTTAGATAGCTGCGTTTTGGATTTAGAAGCAGATATTTCCCTGTGCTTACTGCTGTTTCTTCCATATGCCGGTAATGGGCTGAAAACCCCTGTTTTGGGACTCTGCAGAGAAAGTGTTTGCAGACTGCTGAATCCACACACGGGTTTAACTCTGGAAGTTGAGTGCACACATTGACAACCGTTCTGTTAGATAGCTGCGTTTTGGATTTAGAAGCAGATATTTCCCTGTGCTTACTGCTGTTTCTTCCATATGCCGGTAATGGGCTGAAAACGCCTGTTTTGGGACTCTGCAGAGAATGTGTTTGCAGACTGCTGAATCCACACACGGGTTTAACTCTGGAAGTTGAGTGCACACATTGACAACCGTTCTGTTAGATAGCTGCGTTTTGGATTTAGAAGCAGATATTTCCCTGTGCTTACTGCTGTTTCTTCCATATGCCGGTAATGGGCTGAAAACGCCTGTTTTGGGACTCTGCAGAGAAAGTGTTTGCAGACTGCTGAATCCACAAACGGGTTTAACTCTGGAAGTTGAGTGCACACATTGACAACCGTTCTGTTAGATAGCTGCGTTTTGGATTTAGAAGCAGATATTTCCCTGTGCTTACTGCTGTTTCTTCCATATGCCGGTAATGGGCTGAAAACGCCTGTTTTGGGACTCTGCAGAGAAAGTGTTTGCAGACTGCTGAATCCACACACGGGTTTAACTCTGGAAGTTGAGTGCACACATTGACAACCGTTCTGTTAGATAGCTGCGTTTTGGATTTAGAAGCAGATATTTCCCTGTGCTTACTGCTGTTTCTTCCATATGCCGGTAATGGGCTGAAAACGCCTGTTTTGGGACTCTGCAGAGAAAGTGTTTGCAGACTGCTGAATCCACACACGGGTTTAACTCTGGAAGTTGAGTGCACACATTGACAACCGTTCTGTTAGATAGCTGCGTTTTGGATTTAGAAGCAGATATTTCCCTGAGCTTACTGCTGTTTCTTCCATATGCCGGTAATGGGCTGAAAACGCCTGTTTTGGGACTCTGCAGAGAAAGTGTTTGCAGACTGCTGAATCCACACACGGGTTTAACTCTGGAAGTTGAGTGCACACATTGACAACCGTTCTGTTAGATAGCTGAGTTTTGGATTTAGAAGCAGATATTTCCCTCTGCTTACTGCTGTTTCTTCCATATGCCGGTAATGGGCTGAAAACGCCTGTTTTCGGACTCTGCAGAGAAAGTGTTTGCAGACTGCTGAATCCACACACGGGTTTAACTCTGGAAGTTGAGTGCACACATTGACAACCGTTCTGTTAGATAGCTGCGTTTTGGATTTAGAAGCAGATATTTCCCTGTGCTTACTGCTGTTTCTTCCATATGCCGGTAATGGGCTGAAAACGCCTGCTTTGGGACTCTGCAGAGAAAGTGTTTGCAGACTGCTGAATCCACACACGGGTTTAACTCTGGAAGTTGAGTGCACACATTGACAACCGTTCTGTTAGATAGCTGCGTTTTGGATTTAGAAGCAGATATTTCCCTGTGCTTACTGCTGTTTCTTCCATATGCCGGTAATGGGCTGAAAACGCCTGCTTTGGGACTCTGCAGAGAAAGTGTTTGCAGACTGCTGAATCCACACACGGGTTTAACTCTGGAAGTTGAGTGCACACATTGACAACCGTTCTGTTAGATAGCTGCGTTTTGGATTTAGAAGCAGATATTTCCCTGTGCTTACTGCTGTTTCTTCCATATGCCGGTAATGGGCTGAAAACGCCTGTTTTGGGACTCTGCAGAGAAAGTGTTTGCAGACTGCTGAATCCACACACGGGTTTAACTCTGGAAGTTGAGTGCACACATTGACAACCGTTCTGTTAGATAGCTGCGTTTTGGATTTAGAAGCAGATATTTCCCTGTGCTTACTGCTGTTTCTTCCATATGCCGGTAATGGGCTGAAAACGCCTGTTTTGGGACTCTGCAGAGAAAGTGTTTGCAGACTGCTGAATCCACACACGGGTTTAACTCTGGAAGTTGAGTGCACACATTGACAACCGTTCTGTTAGATAGCTGCGTTTTGGATTTAGAAGCAGATATTTCCCTGTGCTTACTGCTGTTTCTTCCATATGCCGGTAATGGGCTGAAAACGCCTGTTTTCGGACTCTGCAGAGAAAGTGTTTGCAGACTGCTGAATCCACACACGGGTTTAACTCTGGAAGTTGAGTGCACACATTGACAACCGTTCTGTTAGATAGCTGCGTTTTGGATTTAGAAGCAGATATTTCCCTGTGCTTACTGCTGTTTCTTCCATATGCCGGTAATGGGCTGAAAACGCCTGGTTTGGGACTCTGCAGAGAAAGTGTTTGCAGACTGCTGAATCCACACACGGGTTTAACTCTGGAAGTTGAGTGCACACATTGACAACCGTTCTGTTAGATAGCTGCGTTTTGGATTTAGAAGCAGATATTTCCCTGTGCTTACTGCTGTTTCTTCCATATGCCGGTAATGGGCTGAAAACGCCTGTTTTCGGACTCTGCAGAGAAAGTGTTTGCAGACTGCTGAATCCACACACGGGTTGAACTCTGGAAGTTGAGTGCACACATTGACAACCGTTCTGTTAGATAGCTGCGTTTTGGATTTAGAAGCAGATATTTCCCTGTGCTTACTGCTGTTTCTTCCATATGCCGGTAATGGGCTGAAAACGCCTGGTTTGGGACTCTGCAGAGAAAGTGTTTGCAGACTGCTGAATCCACACACGGGTTTAACTCTGGAAGTTGAGTGCACACATTGACAACCGTTCTGTTAGATAGCTGCGTTTTGGATTTAGAAGCAGATATTTCCCTGTGCTTACTGCTGTTTCTTCCGTATGCCGGTAATGGGCTGAAAACGCCTGGTTTGGGACTCTGCAGAGAAAGTGTTTTCAGACTGCTGAATCCACACACGGGTTTAACTCTGGAAGTTGAGTGCACACATTGACAACCGTTCTGTTAGATAGCTGCGTTTTGGATTTAGAAGCAGATATTTCCCTGTGCTTACTGCTGTTTCTTCCATATGCCGGTAATGGGCTGAAAACGCCTGTTTTGGGACTCTGCAGAGAAAGTGTTTGCAGACTGCTGAATCCACACACGGGTTTAACTCTGGAAGTTGAGTGCACACATTGACAACCGTTCTGTTAGATAGCTGCGTTTTGGATTTAGAAGCAGATATTTCCCTGTGCTTACTGCTGTTTCTTCCATATGCCGGTAATGGGCTGAAAACGCCTGTTTTGGGACTCTGCAGAGAAAGTGTTTGCAGACTGCTGAATCCACACACGGGTTTAACTCTGGAAGTTGAGTGCACACATTGACAACCGTTCTGTTAGATAGCTGCGTTTTGGATTTAGAAGCAGATATTTCCCTGTGCTTACTGCTGTTTCTTCCATATGCCGGTAATGGGCTGAAAACGCCTGGTTTGGGACTCTGCAGAGAAAGTGTTTGCAGACTGCTGAATCCACACACGGGTTTAACTCTGGAAGTTGAGTGCACACATTGACAACCGTTCTGTTAGATAGCTGAGTTTTGGGTTTAGAAGCAGATATTTCCCTGTGCTTACTGCTGTTTCTTCCATATGCCGGTAATGGGCTGAAAACGCCTGTTTTGGGACTCTGCAGAGAAAGTGTTTGCAGACTGCTGAATCCACACACGGGTTTAACTCTGGAAGTTGAGTGCACACATTGACAACCGTTCTGTTAGATAGCTGCGTTTTGGATTTAGAAGCAGATATTTCCCTGTGCTTACTGCTGTTTCTTCCATATGCCGGTAATGGGCTGAAAACGCCTGGTTTGGGACTCTGCAGAGAAAGTGTTTGCAGACTGCTGAATCCACACACGGGTTTAACTCTGGAAGTTGAGTGCACACATTGACAACCGTTCTGTTAGATAGCTGCGTTTTGGATTTAGAAGCAGATATTTCCCTGTGCTTACTGCTGTTTCTTCCGTATGCCGGTAATGGGCTGAAAACGCCTGTTTTGGGACTCTGCAGAGAAAGTGTTTGCAGACTGCTGAATCCACACACGGGTTTAACTCTGGAAGTTGAGTGCACACATTGACAACCGTTCTGTTAGATAGCTGCGTTTTGGATTTAGAAGCAGATATTTCCCTGTGCTTACTGCTGTTTCTTCCATATGCCGGTAATGGGCTGAAAACGCCTGTTTTGGGACTCTGCAGAGAAAGTGTTTGCAGACTGCTGAATCCACACACGGGTTTAACTCTGGAAGTTGAGTGCACACATTGACAACCGTTCTGTTAGATAGCTGCGTTTTGGATTTAGAAGCAGATATTTCCCTGTGCTTACTGCTGTTTCTTCCCTATGCCGGTAATGGGCTGAAAACGCCTGTTTTGGGACTCTGCAGAGAAAGTGTTTGCAGACTGCTGAATCCACACACGGGTTTAACTCTGGAAGTTGAGTGCACACATTGACAACCGTTCTGTTAGATAGCTGCGTTTTGGATTTAGAAGCAGATATTTCCCTGTGCTTACTGCTGTTTCTTCCATATGCCGGTAATGGGCTGAAAACGCCTGTTTTGGGACTCTGCAGAGAAAGTGTTTGCAGACTGCTGAATCCACACACGGGTTTAACTCTGGAAGTTGAGTGCACACATTGACAACCGTTCTGTTAGATAGCTGCGTTTTGGATTTAGAAGCAGATATTTCCCTGTGCTTACTGCTGTTTCTTCCATATGCCGGTAATGGGCTGAAAACGCCTGTTTTGGGACTCTGCAGAGAAAGTGTTTGCAGACTGCTGAATCCACACACGGGTTTAACTCTGGAAGTTGAGTGCACACATTGACAACCGTTCTGTTAGATAGCTGCGTTTTGGATTTAGAAGCAGATATTTCCCTGTGCTTACTGCTGTTTCTTCCATATGCCGGTAATGGGCTGAAAACGCCTGTTTTGGGACTCTGCAGAGAAAGTGTTTGCAGACTGCTGAATCCACACACGGGTTTAACTCTGGAAGTTGAGTGCACACATTGACAACCGTTCTGTTAGATAGCTGCGTTTTGGATTTAGAAGCAGATATTTCCCTGTGCTTACTGCTGTTTCTTCCATATGCCGGTAATGGGCTGAAAACGCCTGTTTGGGGACTCTGCAGAGAAAGTGTTTGCAGACTGCTGAATCCACACACGGGTTTAACTCTGGAAGTTGAGTGCACACATTGACAACCGTTCTGTTAGATAGCTGCGTTTTGGATTTAGAAGCAGATATTTCCCTGTGCTTACTGCTGTTTCTTCCGTATGCCGGTAATGGGCTGAAAACGCCTGTTTTGGGACTCTGCAGAGAAAGTGTTTGCCGACTGCTGAATCCACACACGGGTTTAACTCTGGAAGTTGAGTGCACACATTGACAACCGTTCTGTTAGATAGCTGCGTTTAGGATTTAGAAGCAGATATTTCCCTGTGCTTACTGCTGTTTCTACCATATGCCGGTAATGGGCTGAAAACGCCTGCTTTGGGACTCTGCAGAGAAAGTGTTTGCAGACTGCTGAATCCACTCACGGGTTTAACTCTGGAAGTTGAGTGCACACATTGACAACCGTTCTGTTAGATAGCTGCGTTTTGGATTTAGAAGCAGATATTTCCCTGTGCTTACTGCTGTTTCTTCCATATGCCGGTAATGGGCTGAAAACGCCTGTTTTGGGACTCTGCAGAGAAAGTGTTTGCAGACTGCTGAATCCACACACGGGTTTAACACTGGAAGTTGAGTGCACACATTGACAACCGTTCTGTTAGATAGCTGCGTTTTGGATTTAGAAGCAGATATTTCCCTGTGCTTACTGCTGTTTCTTCCATATGCCGGTAATGGGCTGAAAACGCCTGTTTTGGGACTCTGCAGAGAAAGTGTTTGCAGACTGCTGAATCCACACACGGGTTTAACTGTGGAAGTTGAGTTCACACATTGACAACCGTTCTGTTAGATAGCTGCGTTTTGGATTTAGAAGCAGATATTTCCCTGTGCTTACTGCTGTTTCTTCCATATGCCGGTAATGGGCTGAAAACCCCTGTTTTGGGACTCTGCAGAGAAAGTGTTTGCAGACTGCTGAATCCACACACGGGTTTAACTCTGGAAGTTGAGTGAACACATTGACAACCGTTCTGTTAGATAGCTGCGTTTTGGATTTAGAAGCAGATATTTCCCTGTGCTTACTGCTGTTTCTTCCATATGCCGGTAATGGGCTGAAAACGCCTGCTTTGGGACTCTGCAGAGAAAGTGTTTGCAGACTGCTGAATCCACACACGGGTTTAACTCTGGAAGTTGAGTGCACACATTGACAACCGTTCTGTTAGATAGCTGCGTTTTGGATTTAGAAGCAGATATTTCCCTGTGCTTACTGCTGTTTCTTCCCTATGCCGGTAATGGGCTGAAAACGCCTGGTTTGGGACTCTGCAGAGAAAGTGTTTGCAGACTGCTGAATCCACACACGGGTTTAACTCTGGAAGTTGAGTGCACACATTGACAACCGTTCTGTTAGATAGCTGCGTTTTGGATTTAGAAGCAGATATTTCCCTGTGCTTACTGCTGTTTCTTCCATATGCTGGTAATGGGCTGAAAACGCCTGGTTTGGGACTCTGCAGAGAAAGTGTTTGCAGACTGCTGAATCCACACACGGGTTTAACTCTGGAAGTTGAGTGCACACATTGACAACCGTTCTGTTAGATAGCTGCGTTTTGGATTTAGAAGCAGATATTTCCCTGTGCTTACTGCTGTTTCTTCCATATGCCGGTAATGGGCTGAAAACGCCTGCTTTGGGACTCTGCAGAGAAAGTGTTTGCAGACTGCTGAATCCACACACGGGTTTAACTCTGGAAGTTGAGTGCACACATTGACAACCGTTCTGTTAGATAGCTGCGTTTTGGATTTAGAAGCAGATATTTCCCTGTGCTTACTGCTGTTTCTTCCATATGCCGGTAATGGGCTGAAAACGCCTGCTTTGGGACTCTGCAGAGAAAGTGTTTGCAGACTGCTGAATCCACACACGGGTTTAACTCTGGAAGTTGAGTGCACACATTGACAACCGTTCTGTTAGATAGCTGCGTTTTGGATTTAGAAGCAGATATTTCCCTGTGCTTACTGCTGTTTCTTCCATATGCCGGTAATGGGCTGAAAACGCCTGTTTTGGGACTCTGCAGAGAAAGTGTTTGCAGACTGCTGAATCCACACACGGGTTTAACTCTGGAAGTTGAGTGCACACATTGACAACCGTTCTGTTAGATAGCTGCGTTTTGGATTTAGAAGCAGATATTTCCCTGTGCTTACTGCTGTTTCTTCCATATGCCGGTAATGGGCTGAAAACGCCTGTTTTGGGACTCTGCAGAGAAAGTGTTTGCAGACTGCTGAATCCACACACTGGTTTAACTCTGGAAGTTGAGTGCACACATTGACAACCGTTCTGTTAGATAGCTGCGTTTTGGATTTAGAAGCAGATATTTCCCTGTGCTTACTGCTGTTTCTTCCATATGCCGGTAATGGGCTGAAAACGCCTGTTTTGGGACTCTGCAGAGAAAGTGTTTGCAGACTGCTGAATCCACACACGGGTTTAACTCTGGAAGTTGAGTGCACACATTGACAACCGTTCTGTTAGATAGCTGCGTTTTGGATTTAGAAGCAGATATTTCCCTGTGCTTACTGCTGTTTCTTCCATATGCCGGTAATGGGCTGAAAACGCCTGTTTTGGGACTCTGCAGAGAAAGTGTTTGCAGACTGCTGAATCCACACACGGGTTTAACTCTGGAAGTTGAGTGCACACATTGACAACCGTTCTGTTAGATAGCTGCGTTTTGGATTTAGAAGCAGATATTTCCCTGTGCTTACTGCTGTTTCTTCCATATGCCGGTAATGGGCTGAAAACGCCTGTTTTCGGACTCTGCAGAGAAAGTGTTTGCAGACTGCTGAATCCACACACGGGTTGAACTCTGGAAGTTGAGTGCACACATTGACAACCGTTCTGTTAGATAGCTGCGTTTTGGATTTAGAAGCAGATATTTCCCTGTGCTTACTGCTGTTTCTTCCATATGCCGGTAATGGGCTGAAAACGCCTGGTTTGGGACTCTGCAGAGAAAGTGTTTGCAGACTGCTGAATCCACACACGGGTTTAACTCTGGAAGTTGAGTGCACACATTGACAACCGTTCTGTTAGATAGCTGCGTTTTGGATTTAGAAGCAGATATTTCCCTGTGCTTACTGCTGTTTCTTCCGTATGCCGGTAATGGGCTGAAAACGCCTGGTTTGGGACTCTGCAGAGAAAGTGTTTTCAGACTGCTGAATCCACACACGGGTTTAACTCTGGAAGTTGAGTGCACACATTGACAACCGTTCTGTTAGATAGCTGCGTTTTGGATTTAGAAGCAGATATTTCCCTGTGCTTACTGCTGTTTCTTCCATATGCCGGTAATGGGCTGAAAACGCCTGTTTTGGGACTCTGCAGAGAAAGTGTTTGCAGACTGCTGAATCCACACACGGGTTTAACTCTGGAAGTTGAGTGCACACATTGACAACCGTTCTGTTAGATAGCTGCGTTTTGGATTTAGAAGCAGATATTTCCCTGTGCTTACTGCTGTTTCTTCCATATGCCGGTAATGGGCTGAAAACGCCTGTTTTGGGACTCTGCAGAGAAAGTGTTTGCAGACTGCTGAATCCACACACGGGTTTAACTCTGGAAGTTGAGTGCACACATTGACAACCGTTCTGTTAGATAGCTGCGTTTTGGATTTAGAAGCAGATATTTCCCTGTGCTTACTGCTGTTTCTTCCATATGCCGGTAATGGGCTGAAAACGCCTGGTTTGGGACTCTGCAGAGAAAGTGTTTGCAGACTGCTGAATCCACACACGGGTTTAACTCTGGAAGTTGAGTGCACACATTGACAACCGTTCTGTTAGATAGCTGAGTTTTGGGTTTAGAAGCAGATATTTCCCTGTGCTTACTGCTGTTTCTTCCATATGCCGGTAATGGGCTGAAAACGCCTGTTTTCGGACTCTGCAGAGAAAGTGTTTGCAGACTGCTGAATCCACACACGGGTTTAACTCTGGAAGTTGAGTGCACACATTGACAACCGTTCTGTTAGATAGCTGCGTTTTGGATTTAGAAGCAGATATTTCCCTGTGCTTACTGCTGTTTCTTCCATATGCCGGTAATGGGCTGAAAACGCCTGGTTTGGGACTCTGCAGAGAAAGTGTTTGCAGACTGCTGAATCCACACACGGGTTTAACTCTGGAAGTTGAGTGCACACATTGACAACCGTTCTGTTAGATAGCTGCGTTTTGGATTTAGAAGCAGATATTTCCCTGTGCTTACTGCTGTTTCTTCCGTATGCCGGTAATGGGCTGAAAACGCCTGTTTTGGGACTCTGCAGAGAAAGTGTTTGCAGACTGCTGAATCCACACACGGGTTTAACTCTGGAAGTTGAGTGCACACATTGACAACCGTTCTGTTAGATAGCTGCGTTTTGGATTTAGAAGCAGATATTTCCCTGTGCTTACTGCTGTTTCTTCCATATGCCGGTAATGGGCTGAAAACGCCTGTTTTGGGACTCTGCAGAGAAAGTGTTTGCAGACTGCTGAATCCACACACGGGTTTAACTCTGGAAGTTGAGTGCACACATTGACAACCGTTCTGTTAGATAGCTGCGTTTTGGATTTAGAAGCAGATATTTCCCTGTGCTTACTGCTGTTTCTTCCCTATGCCGGTAATGGGCTGAAAACGCCTGTTTTGGGACTCTGCAGAGAAAGTGTTTGCAGACTGCTGAATCCACACACGGGTTTAACTCTGGAAGTTGAGTGCACACATTGACAACCGTTCTGTTAGATAGCTGCGTTTTGGATTTAGAAGCAGATATTTCCCTGTGCTTACTGCTGTTTCTTCCATATGCCGGTAATGGGCTGAAAACGCCTGTTTTGGGACTCTGCAGAGAAAGTGTTTGCAGACTGCTGAATCCACACACGGGTTTAACTCTGGAAGTTGAGTGCACACATTGACAACCGTTCTGTTAGATAGCTGCGTTTTGGATTTAGAAGCAGATATTTCCCTGTGCTTACTGCTGTTTCTTCCATATGCCGGTAATGGGCTGAAAACGCCTGTTTTGGGACTCTGCAGAGAAAGTGTTTGCAGACTGCTGAATCCACACACGGGTTTAACTCTGGAAGTTGAGTGCACACATTGACAACCGTTCTGTTAGATAGCTGCGTTTTGGATTTAGAAGCAGATATTTCCCTGTGCTTACTGCTGTTTCTTCCATATGCCGGTAATGGGCTGAAAACGCCTGTTTTGGGACTCTGCAGAGAAAGTGTTTGCAGACTGCTGAATCCACACACGGGTTTAACTCTGGAAGTTGAGTGCACACATTGACAACCGTTCTGTTAGATAGCTGCGTTTTGGATTTAGAAGCAGATATTTCCCTGTGCTTACTGCTGTTTCTTCCATATGCCGGTAATGGGCTGAAAACGCCTGTTTGGGGACTCTGCAGAGAAAGTGTTTGCAGACTGCTGAATCCACACACGGGTTTAACTCTGGAAGTTGAGTGCACACATTGACAACCGTTCTGTTAGATAGCTGCGTTTTGGATTTAGAAGCAGATATTTCCCTGTGCTTACTGCTGTTTCTTCCGTATGCCGGTAATGGGCTGAAAACGCCTGTTTTGGGACTCTGCAGAGAAAGTGTTTGCCGACTGCTGAATCCACACACGGGTTTAACTCTGGAAGTTGAGTGCACACATTGACAACCGTTCTGTTAGATAGCTGCGTTTTGGATTTAGAAGCAGATATTTCCCTGTGCTTACTGCTGTTTCTACCATATGCCGGTAATGGGCTGAAAACGCCTGCTTTGGGACTCTGCAGAGAAAGTGTTTGCAGACTGCTGAATCCACTCACGGGTTTAACTCTGGAAGTTGAGTGCACACATTGACAACCGTTCTGTTAGATAGCTGCGTTTTGGATTTAGAAGCAGATATTTCCCTGTGCTTACTGCTGTTTCTTCCATATGCCGGTAATGGGCTGAAAACGCCTGTTTTGGGACTCTGCAGAGAAAGTGTTTGCAGACTGCTGAATCCACACACGGGTTTAACACTGGAAGTTGAGTGCACACATTGACAACCGTTCTGTTAGATAGCTGCGTTTTGGATTTAGAAGCAGATATTTCCCTGTGCTTACTGCTGTTTCTTCCATATGCCGGTAATGGGCTGAAAACGCCTGTTTTGGGACTCTGCAGAGAAAGTGTTTGCAGACTGCTGAATCCACACACGGGTTTAACTGTGGAAGTTGAGTTCACACATTGACAACCGTTCTGTTAGATAGCTGCGTTTTGGATTTAGAAGCAGATATTTCCCTGTGCTTACTGCTGTTTCTTCCATATGCCGGTAATGGGCTGAAAACCCCTGTTTTGGGACTCTGCAGAGAAAGTGTTTGCAGACTGCTGAATCCACACACGGGTTTAACTCTGGAAGTTGAGTGAACACATTGACAACCGTTCTGTTAGATAGCTGCGTTTTGGATTTAGAAGCAGATATTTCCCTGTGCTTACTGCTGTTTCTTCCATATGCCGGTAATGGGCTGAAAACGCCTGCTTTGGGACTCTGCAGAGAAAGTGTTTGCAGACTGCTGAATCCACACACGGGTTTAACTCTGGAAGTTGAGTGCACACATTGACAACCGTTCTGTTAGATAGCTGCGTTTTGGATTTAGAAGCAGATATTTCCCTGTGCTTACTGCTGTTTCTTCCCTATGCCGGTAATGGGCTGAAAACGCCTGGTTTGGGACTCTGCAGAGAAAGTGTTTGCAGACTGCTGAATCCACACACGGGTTTAACTCTGGAAGTTGAGTGCACACATTGACAACCGTTCTGTTAGATAGCTGCGTTTTGGATTTAGAAGCAGATATTTCCCTGTGCTTACTGCTGTTTCTTCCATATGCTGGTAATGGGCTGAAAACGCCTGGTTTGGGACTCTGCAGAGAAAGTGTTTGCAGACTGCTGAATCCACACACGGGTTTAACTCTGGAAGTTGAGTGCACACATTGACAACCGTTCTGTTAGATAGCTGCGTTTTGGATTTAGAAGCAGATATTTCCCTGTGCTTACTGCTGTTTCTTCCATATGCCGGTAATGGGCTGAAAACGCCTGTTTTGGGACTCTGCAGAGAAAGTGTTTGCAGACTGCTGAATCCACACACGGGTTTAACTCTGGAAGTTGAGTGCACGCATTGACAACCGTTCTGTTAGATAGCTGCGTTTTGGATTTAGAAGCAGATATTTCCCTGTTCTTACTGCTGTTTCTTCCATATGCCGGTAATGGGCTGAAAACGCCTGTTTTGGGACTCTGCAGAGAAAGTGTTTGCAGACTGCTGAATCCACACACGGGTTTAACTCTGGAAGTTGAGTGCACACATTGACAACCGTTCTGTTAGATAGCTGCGGTTTGGATTTAGAAGCAGATATTTCCCTGTGCTTACTGCTGTTTCTTCCATATGCCGGTAATGGGCTGAAAACGCCTGTTTTGGGACTCTGCAGAGAAAGTGTTTGCAGACTGCTGAATCCACACACGGGTTTAACTCGGGATGTTGAGTGCACACATTGACAACCGTTCTGTTAGATAGCTGCGTTTTGGATTTAGAAGCAGATATTTCCCTGTGCTTACTGCTGTTTCTTCCCTATGCCGGTTATGGGCTGAAAACGCCTGCTTTGGGACTCTGCAGAGAAAGTGTTTGCAGACTGCTGAATCCACACACGGGTTTAACTCTGGAAGTTGAGTGCACACATTGACAACCGTTCTGTTAGATAGCTGCGTTTTGGATTTAGAAGCAGATATTTCCCTGTGCTTACTGCTGTTTCTTCCATATGCCGGTAATGGGCTGAAAACGCCTGTTTTGGGACTCTGCAGAGAAAGTGTTTGCAGACTGCTGAATCCACACACGGGTTTAACTCTGGAAGTTGAGTGCACACATTGACAACCGTTCTGTTAGATAGCTGCGTTTTGGATTTAGAAGCAGATATTTCCCTGTGCTTACTGCTGTTTCTTCCATATGCCGGTAATGGGCTGAAAACGCCTGTTTTGGGACTCTGCAGAGAAAGTGTTTGCAGACTGCTGAATCCACACACGGGTTTAACTCTGGAAGTTGAGTGCACACATTGACAACCGTTCTGTTAGATAGCTGCGTTTTGGATTTAGAAGCAGATATTTCCCTGTGCTTACTGCTGTTTCTTCCATATGCCGGTAATGGGCTGAAAACGCCTGGTTTGGGACTCTGCAGAGAAAGTGTCTGCAGACTGCTGAATCCACACACGGGTTTAACTCTGGAAGTTGAGTGCACACATTGACAACCGTTCTGTTAGATAGCTGCGTTTTGGATTTAGAAGCAGATATTTCCCTGTGCTTACTGCTGTTTCTTCCATATGCCGGTAATGGGCTGAAAACGCCTGTTTTGGGACTCTGCAGAGAAAGTGTTTGCAGACTGCTGAATCCACACACGGGTTTAACTCTGGAAGTTGAGTGCACACATTGACAACCGTTCTGTTAGATAGCTGCGTTTTGGATTTAGAAGCAGATATTTCCCTGTGCTTACTGCTGTTTCTTCCATATGCCGGTAATGGGCTGAAAACGCCTGTTTGGGGACTCTGCAGAGAAAGTGTTTGCAGACTGCTGAATCCACACACGGGTTTAACTCTGGAAGTTGAGTGCACACATTGACAACCGTTCTGTTAGATAGCTGCGTTTTGGATTTAGAAGCAGATATTTCCCTGTGCTTACTGCTGTTTCTTCCATATGCCGGTAATGGGCTGAAAACGCCTGGTTTGGGACTCTGCAGAGAAAGTGTCTGCAGACTGCTGAATCCACACACGGGTTTAACTCTGGAAGTTGAGTGCACACATTGACAACCGTTCTGTTAGATAGCTGCGTTTTGGATTTAGAAGCAGATATTTCCCTGTGCTTACTGCTGTTTCTTCCATATGCCGGTAATGGGCTGAAAACGCCTGTTTTGGGACTCTGCAGAGAAAGTGTTTGCAGACTGCTGAATCCACACACGGGTTTAACTCTGGAAGTTGAGTGCACACATTGACAACCGTTCTGTTAGATAGCTGCGTTTTGGATTTAGAAGCAGATATTTCCCTGTGCTTACTGCTGTTTCTTCCATATGCCGGTAATGGGCTGAAAACGCCTGGTTTGGGACTCTGCAGAGAAAGTGACTGCAGACTGCTGAATCCACACACGGGTTTAACTCTGGAAGTTGAGTGCACACATTGACAACCGTTCTGTTAGATAGCTGCGTTTTGGATTTAGAAGCAGATATTTCCCTGTGCTTACTGCTGTTTCTTCCATATGCCGGTAATGGGCTGAAAACGCCTGTTTTGGGACTCTGCAGAGAAAGTGTTTGCAGACTGCTGAATCCACACACGGGTTTAACTCTGGAAGTTGAGTGCACACATTGACAACCGTTCTGTTAGATAGCTGCGTTTTGGATTTAGAAGCAGATATTTCCCTGTGCTTACTGCTGTTTCTTCCATATGCCGGTAATGGGCTGAAAACGCCTGTTTGGGGACTCTGCAGAGAAAGTGTTTGCAGACTGCTGAATCCACACACGGGTTTATCTCTGGAAGTTGAGTGCACACATTGACAACCGTTCTGTTAGATAGCTGCGTTTTGGATTTAGAAGCAGATATTTCCCTGTGCTTACTGCTGTTTCTTCCCTATGCCGGTAATGGGCTGAAAACGCCTGTTTTCGGACTCTGCAGAGAAAGTGTCTGCAGACTGCTGAATCCACACACAGGTTTAACTCTGGAAGTTGAGTGCACACATTGACAACCGTTCTGTTAGATAGCTGCGTTTTGGATTTAGAAGCAGATATTTCCCTGTGCTTACTGCTGTTTCTTCCCTATGCCGGTAATGGGCTGAAAACGCCTGTTTTGGGACTCTGCAGAGAAAGTGTTTGCAGACTGCTGAATCCACACACGGGTTTATCTCTGGAAGTTGAGTGGACACATTGACAACCGTTCTGTTATATAGCTGCGTTTTGGATTTAGAAGCAGATATTTCCCTGTGCTTACTGCTGTTTCTTCCCTATGCCGGTAATGGGCTGAAAACGCCTGTTTTGTGACTCTGCCCAGAAAGTGTTTGCAGACTGCTGAATCCACACACGGGTTTATCTCTGGAAGTTGAGTGCACGCATTGACAACCATTCAGTTAGATAGCTGCCTTTTGGTTTTAGAAGCAGTTATTTCTCTTTACAGCATATACTCTCATTCACTCTGGAATATCCAAACGCAGCTCCTAAAAGAAACGGGTTTCTAAGTGTAATCAGATATTTCTCTTTACATCTTGTACCCCAGTACACTCTGATATTTGCAAACGCAGCTCCTGGAAGAAACGTGTTTGTAACTCGCTGAATTTGAGTATATATTGAAGTCTCTTAGGTGAATGAACACACAGCAGAGGAGTTTGAAAAAAACATTTCTTCCATGTTATAGATGCACTGTTACTGCTATTGCTTTTAGGCTGGTGTTTTCCTGGAAATGTTGGTTTTAGAATTTCCATATAAATGGTTTGTAAACTGCTGCTTAAGTGGAGCAGTTTAATTCGTTAAGTTGAATGCCCTCATTCACAATCATTCTGTTAGCTAGCTCCGTTTTGGTTTTAGAAGCCTGTGTTTCTAGTTACAGCATATACTCCCATTCATTCTGGAATAGCCAAACGCAGCTCCCAGAATAGGCGTGTTTCTAAGTCGCTGAATCTAAACATAGATTCAACTCCCTTAGGTGAACGAACACACAGCACAGCAGTTTGAAAGAAACGTTTTATTTGAGTTTTAGACGCAGTCTTATTGCTATTTCTTAGAGGCCGGTATTTTGCTGGGAGTGTCTGTTTTAGAATCTGCACAAAAATCTTTTCTAAACTGCTGCATAGAAACAACAGTTTATCTCAATAAGCTGAATGCACACAGTGACAACCATTCTGTTAGATGGCTCCGTGTTTGTTTTAGAACCAGATATTTCACTTTAAACCTTATACTCCAGTACACTCTGGAATATGCAAATGCAGCTCCTGGAAGAAACGTGTTTCTTACTCGCTGAATCTGAACATATACTCAAGACTCTTAGGTGAATGAACACAGAGCAGAGCATTTTGAAGAAAACGTTTCTTCTATGTTATAGATGCAGTCTTACTGCTACTTCTTTTAGGCTGGTGTTTTGCTGCAAATGTTGATTTTAGAATTTGCATATAAAGGGTTTCTAAACTGCTGCCTAAGAAGAGCAGATTAACCCTTTAAGTTGAATGCACACATTCACAACCATTCTGTTAGATAGCTCCGTTTTGGTTTTAGAAACAGATATTTCTCTTTACAGCATTTACTCCCATACACTCTGGAATATCGAAATGCAGCTCCTAGAATAAACGTGTTTCAAACTCGCTGAATCCAAACATAGATTCAACGACCTTTGGTGAACGAACACACTGCAGAGCAGTTTGAAAGAAACGTTCCCTCTGAGTTTTAGACGCAGTCTTACTGCTATTTCTTATAGGCCGGTATTTTGCTGGAAATGTCTGTTTGAGAATCTACACAGAAATGTTTTCTAAACTGCTGCATACAAACAGCAGTTTAGCTCAGTAAGTTGAATGCACACATTGACAACCATTCCATTAGATCATCCGTTTTTCTTTTGGAACGAGACATTTGTCTTTACATCTTATACTTCAGTATACTCTGGAATAGGCAAACACAGCTCCTGGAAGAAACGTGTTGCTAACTAGCTGAATCTGAACATATATTCAAGTCTCTTATATGAATGAACACACAGCAGAGCAGTTTGAAAACAGTTTCTTCCATGTTAAAGATGCAGTCTTACTGCTATTTCCTTTAGGCTGGTGTTTTGCTGGAAAGCTCTGTATGAGAATTTGCATATAAAGGGTTTCTAAAGTGCTGCATGACAAGAGCAGTTTACCTCTTTAAGCCGAAGGCACACATTCACAACCACTCTGCTAGATAGATCCATTTTGGTTTTAGAAACAGATATTTCTCTTTACAGCATATACTCCCATTCATTCTGGAATATCCAAAGACAGCTCCTAGAATGAACGTGTTTCTATCTCGCTGAATCTAAATACAGATTAAACTCCCTTAGGTCAAAGAACACACGGCCGAGCAGTTTGAAAGAAACGTTTCTTCTGAGTTTTAGACGCAGTCTTAATGCTCTTTCTCATATAGGCCGGTACTGGGCCGGAAAGGCCTGTTTTGAGACTCTGCACAGAAAGTGTTTGCAGACTGCTGAATCCACACACGGGTTTAACTCTGGAAGTTGAGTGCACACATTGACAACCGTTCTGTTAGATAGCTGCGTTTTGGATTTAGAAGCAGATATTTCCCTGTGCTTACTGCTGTTTCTTCCATATGCCGGTAATGGGCTGAAAACCCCTGTTTTGGGACTCTGCAGAGAAAGTGTTTGCAGACTGCTGAATCCACACACGGGTTTAACTCTGGAAGTTGAGTGCACACATTGACAACCGTTCTGTTAGATAGCTGCGTTTTGGATTTAGAAGCAGATATTTCCCTGTGCTTACTGCTGTTTCTTCCATATGCCGGTAATGGGCTGAAAACGCCTGTTTTGGGACTCTGCAGAGAATGTGTTTGCAGACTGCTGAATCCACACACGGGTTTAACTCTGGAAGTTGAGTGCACACATTGACAACCGTTCTGTTAGATAGCTGCGTTTTGGATTTAGAAGCAGATATTTCCCTGTGCTTACTGCTGTTTCTTCCATATGCCGGTAATGGGCTGAAAACGCCTGTTTTGGGACTCTGCAGAGAAAGTGTTTGCAGACTGCTGAATCCACAAACGGGTTTAACTCTGGAAGTTGAGTGCACACATTGACAACCGTTCTGTTAGATAGCTGCGTTTTGGATTTAGAAGCAGATATTTCCCTGTGCTTACTGCTGTTTCTTCCATATGCCGGTAATGGGCTGAAAACGCCTGTTTTCGGACTCTGCAGAGAAAGTGTTTGCAGACTGCTGAATCCACACACGGGTTTAACTCTGGAAGTTGAGTGCACACATTGACAACCGTTCTGTTAGATAGCTGCGTTTTGGATTTAGAAGCAGATATTTCCCTGTGCTTACTGCTGTTTCTTCCATATGCCGGTAATGGGCTGAAAACGCCTGCTTTGGGACTCTGCAGAGAAAGTGTTTGCAGACTGCTGAATCCACACACGGGTTTAACTCTGGAAGTTGAGTGCACACATTGACAACCGTTCTGTTAGATAGCTGCGTTTTGGATTTAGAAGCAGATATTTCCCTGTGCTTACTGCTGTTTCTTCCATATGCCGGTAATGGGCTGAAAACGCCTGCTTTGGGACTCTGCAGAGAAAGTGTTTGCAGACTGCTGAATCCACACACGGGTTTAACTCTGGAAGTTGAGTGCACACATTGACAACCGTTCTGTTAGATAGCTGCGTTTTGGATTTAGAAGCAGATATTTCCCTGTGCTTACTGCTGTTTCTTCCATATGCCGGTAATGGGCTGAAAACGCCTGTTTTGGGACTCTGCAGAGAAAGTGTTTGCAGACTGCTGAATCCACACACGGGTTTAACTCTGGAAGTTGAGTGCACACATTGACAACCGTTCTGTTAGATAGCTGCGTTTTGGATTTAGAAGCAGATATTTCCCTGTGCTTACTGCTGTTTCTTCCATATGCCGGTAATGGGCTGAAAACGCCTGTTTTGGGACTCTGCAGAGAAAGTGTTTGCAGACTGCTGAATCCACACACGGGTTTAACTCTGGAAGTTGAGTGCACACATTGACAACCGTTCTGTTAGATAGCTGCGTTTTGGATTTAGAAGCAGATATTTCCCTGTGCTTACTGCTGTTTCTTCCATATGCCGGTAATGGGCTGAAAACGCCTGTTTTCGGACTCTGCAGAGAAAGTGTTTGCAGACTGCTGAATCCACACACGGGTTTAACTCTGGAAGTTGAGTGCACACATTGACAACCGTTCTGTTAGATAGCTGCGTTTTGGATTTAGAAGCAGATATTTCCCTGTGCTTACTGCTGTTTCTTCCATATGCCGGTAATGGGCTGAAAACGCCTGTTTTGGGACTCTGCAGAGAATGTGTTTGCAGACTGCTGAATCCACACACGGGTTTAACTCTGGAAGTTGAGTGCACACATTGACAACCGTTCTGTTAGATAGCTGCGTTTTGGATTTAGAAGCAGATATTTCCCTGTGCTTACTGCTGTTTCTTCCATATGCCGGTAATGGGCTGAAAACGCCTGTTTTGGGACTCTGCAGAGAAAGTGTTTGCAGACTGCTGAATCCACAAACGGGTTTAACTCTGGAAGTTGAGTGCACACATTGACAACCGTTCTGTTAGATAGCTGCGTTTTGGATTTAGAAGCAGATATTTCCCTGTGCTTACTGCTGTTTCTTCCATATGCCGGTAATGGGCTGAAAACGCCTGTTTTCGGACTCTGCAGAGAAAGTGTTTGCAGACTGCTGAATCCACACACGGGTTTAACTCTGGAAGTTGAGTGCACACATTGACAACCGTTCTGTTAGATAGCTGCGTTTTGGATTTAGAAGCAGATATTTCCCTGTGCTTACTGCTGTTTCTTCCATATGCCGGTAATGGGCTGAAAACGCCTGCTTTGGGACTCTGCAGAGAAAGTGTTTGCAGACTGCTGAATCCACACACGGGTTTAACTCTGGAAGTTGAGTGCACACATTGACAACCGTTCTGTTAGATAGCTGCGTTTTGGATTTAGAAGCAGATATTTCCCTGTGCTTACTGCTGTTTCTTCCATATGCCGGTAATGGGCTGAAAACGCCTGCTTTGGGACTCTGCAGAGAAAGTGTTTGCAGACTGCTGAATCCACACACGGGTTTAACTCTGGAAGTTGAGTGCACACATTGACAACCGTTCTGTTAGATAGCTGCGTTTTGGATTTAGAAGCAGATATTTCCCTGTGCTTACTGCTGTTTCTTCCATATGCCGGTAATGGGCTGAAAACGCCTGTTTTGGGACTCTGCAGAGAAAGTGTTTGCAGACTGCTGAATCCACACACGGGTTTAACTCTGGAAGTTGAGTGCACACATTGACAACCGTTCTGTTAGATAGCTGCGTTTTGGATTTAGAAGCAGATATTTCCCTGTGCTTACTGCTGTTTCTTCCATATGCCGGTAATGGGCTGAAAACGCCTGTTTTGGGACTCTGCAGAGAAAGTGTTTGCAGACTGCTGAATCCACACACGGGTTTAACTCTGGAAGTTGAGTGCACACATTGACAACCGTTCTGTTAGATAGCTGCGTTTTGGATTTAGAAGCAGATATTTCCCTGTGCTTACTGCTGTTTCTTCCATATGCCGGTAATGGGCTGAAAACGCCTGTTTTCGGACTCTGCAGAGAAAGTGTTTGCAGACTGCTGAATCCACACACGGGTTTAACTCTGGAAGTTGAGTGCACACATTGACAACCGTTCTGTTAGATAGCTGCGTTTTGGATTTAGAAGCAGATATTTCCCTGTGCTTACTGCTGTTTCTTCCATATGCCGGTAATGGGCTGAAAACGCCTGTTTTGGGACTCTGCAGAGAAAGTGTTTGCAGACTGCTGAATCCACACACGGGTTTAACTCTGGAAGTTGAGTGCACACATTGACAACCGTTCTGTTAGATAGCTGCGTTTTGGATTTAGAAGCAGATATTTCCCTGTGCTTACTGCTGTTTCTTCCCTATGCCGGTAATGGGCTGAAAACGCCTGTTTTGGGACTCTGCAGAGAAAGTGTTTGCAGACTGCTGAATCCACACACGGGTTTAACTCTGGAAGTTGAGTGCACACATTGACAACCGTTCTGTTAGATAGCTGCGTTTTGGATTTAGAAGCAGATATTTCCCTGTGCTTACTGCTGTTTCTTCCATATGCCGGTAATGGGCTGAAAACGCCTGTTTTGGGACTCTGCAGAGAAAGTGTTTGCAGACTGCTGAATCCACACACGGGTTTAACTCTGGAAGTTGAGTGCACACATTGACAACCGTTCTGTTAGATAGCTGCGTTTTGGATTTAGAAGCAGATATTTCCCTGTGCTTACTGCTGTTTCTTCCATATGCCGGTAATGGGCTGAAAACGCCTGTTTTGGGACTCTGCAGAGAAAGTGTTTGCAGACTGCTGAATCCACACACGGGTTTAACTCTGGAAGTTGAGTGCACACATTGACAACCGTTCTGTTAGATAGCTGCGTTTTGGATTTAGAAGCAGATATTTCCCTGTGCTTACTGCTGTTTCTTCCATATGCCGGTAATGGGCTGAAAACGCCTGTTTTGGGACTCTGCAGAGAAAGTGTTTGCAGACTGCTGAATCCACACACGGGTTTAACTCTGGAAGTTGAGTGCACACATTGACAACCGTTCTGTTAGATAGCTGCGTTTTGGATTTAGAAGCAGATATTTCCCTGTGCTTACTGCTGTTTCTTCCATATGCCGGTAATGGGCTGAAAACGCCTGTTTGGGGACTCTGCAGAGAAAGTGTTTGCAGACTGCTGAATCCACACACGGGTTTAACTCTGGAAGTTGAGTGCACACATTGACAACCGTTCTGTTAGATAGCTGCGTTTTGGATTTAGAAGCAGATATTTCCCTGTGCTTACTGCTGTTTCTTCCGTATGCCGGTAATGGGCTGAAAACGCCTGTTTTGGGACTCTGCAGAGAAAGTGTTTGCCGACTGCTGAATCCACACACGGGTTTAACTCTGGAAGTTGAGTGCACACATTGACAACCATTCTGTTAGATAGCTGCGTTTTGGATTTAGAAGCAGATATTTCCCTGTGCTTACTGCTGTTTCTACCATATGCCGGTAATGGGCTGAAAACGCCTGCTTTGGGACTCTGCAGAGAAAGTGTTTGCAGACTGCTGAATCCACTCACGGGTTTAACTCTGGAAGTTGAGTGCACACATTGACAACCGTTCTGTTAGATAGCTGCGTTTTGGATTTAGAAGCAGATATTTCCCTGTGCTTACTGCTGTTTCTTCCATATGCCGGTAATGGGCTGAAAACGCCTGTTTTGGGACTCTGCAGAGAAAGTGTTTGCAGACTGCTGAATCCACACACGGGTTTAACACTGGAAGTTGAGTGCACACATTGACAACCGTTCTGTTAGATAGCTGCGTTTTGGATTTAGAAGCAGATATTTCCCTGTGCTTACTGCTGTTTCTTCCATATGCCGGTAATGGGCTGAAAACGCCTGTTTTGGGACTCTGCAGAGAAAGTGTTTGCAGACTGCTGAATCCACACACGGGTTTAACTGTGGAAGTTGAGTTCACACATTGACAACCGTTCTGTTAGATAGCTGCGTTTTGGATTTAGAAGCAGATATTTCCCTGTGCTTACTGCTGTTTCTTCCATATGCCGGTAATGGGCTGAAAACCCCTGTTTTGGGACTCTGCAGAGAAAGTGTTTGCAGACTGCTGAATCCACACACGGGTTTAACTCTGGAAGTTGAGTGAACACATTGACAACCGTTCTGTTAGATAGCTGCGTTTTGGATTTAGAAGCAGATATTTCCCTGTGCTTACTGCTGTTTCTTCCATATGCCGGTAATGGGCTGAAAACGCCTGCTTTGGGACTCTGCAGAGAAAGTGTTTGCAGACTGCTGAATCCACACACGGGTTTAACTCTGGAAGTTGAGTGCACACATTGACAACCGTTCTGTTAGATAGCTGCGTTTTGGATTTAGAAGCAGATATTTCCCTGTGCTTACTGCTGTTTCTTCCCTATGCCGGTAATGGGCTGAAAACGCCTGGTTTGGGACTCTGCAGAGAAAGTGTTTGCAGACTGCTGAATCCACACACGGGTTTAACTCTGGAAGTTGAGTGCACACATTGACAACCGTTCTGTTAGATAGCTGCGTTTTGGATTTAGAAGCAGATATTTCCCTGTGCTTACTGCTGTTTCTTCCATATGCTGGTAATGGGCTGAAAACGCCTGGTTTGGGACTCTGCAGAGAAAGTGTTTGCAGACTGCTGAATCCACACACGGGTTTAACTCTGGAAGTTGAGTGCACACATTGACAACCGTTCTGTTAGATAGCTGCGTTTTGGATTTAGAAGCAGATATTTCCCTGTGCTTACTGCTGTTTCTTCCATATGCCGGTAATGGGCTGAAAACGCCTGTTTTGGGACTCTGCAGAGAAAGTGTTTGCAGACTGCTGAATCCACACACGGGTTTAACTCTGGAAGTTGAGTGCACGCATTGACAACCGTTCTGTTAGATAGCTGCGTTTTGGATTTAGAAGCAGATATTTCCCTGTTCTTACTGCTGTTTCTTCCATATGCCGGTAATGGGCTGAAAACGCCTGTTTTGGGACTCTGCAGAGAAAGTGTTTGCAGACTGCTGAATCCACACACGGGTTTAACTCTGGAAGTTGAGTGCACACATTGACAACCGTTCTGTTAGATAGCTGCGTTTTGGATTTAGAAGCAGATATTTCCCTGTGCTTACTGCTGTTTCTTCCATATGCCGGTAATGGGCTGAAAACGCCTGTTTTGGGACTCTGCAGAGAAAGTGTTTGCAGACTGCTGAATCCACACACGGGTTTAACTCGGGATGTTGAGTGCACACATTGACAACCGTTCTGTTAGATAGCTGCGTTTTGGATTTAGAAGCAGATATTTCCCTGTGCTTACTGCTGTTTCTTCCCTATGCCGGTTATGGGCTGAAAACGCCTGCTTTGGGACTCTGCAGAGAAAGTGTTTGCAGACTGCTGAATCCACACACGGGTTTAACTCTGGAAGTTGAGTGCACACATTGACAACCGTTCTGTTAGATAGCTGCGTTTTGGATTTAGAAGCAGATATTTCCCTGTGCTTACTGCTGTTTCTTCCATATGCCGGTAATGGACTGAAAACGCCTGTTTTGGGACTCTGCAGAGAAAGTGTTTGCAGACTGCTGAATCCACACACGGGTTTAACTCTGGAAGTTGAGTGCACACATTGACAACCGTTCTGTTAGATAGCTGCGTTTTGGATTTAGAAGCAGATATTTCCCTGTGCTTACTGCTGTTTCTTCCATATGCCGGTAATGGGCTGAAAACGCCTGGTTTGGGACTCTGCAGAGAAAGTGTCTGCAGACTGCTGAATCCACACACGGGTTTAACTCTGGAAGTTGAGTGCACACATTGACAACCGTTCTGTTAGATAGCTGCGTTTTGGATTTAGAAGCAGATATTTCCCTGTGCTTACTGCTGTTTCTTCCATATGCCGGTAATGGGCTGAAAACGCCTGTTTTGGGACTCTGCAGAGAAAGTGTTTGCAGACTGCTGAATCCACACACGGGTTTAACTCTGGAAGTTGAGTGCACACATTGACAACCGTTCTGTTAGATAGCTGCGTTTTGGATTTAGAAGCAGATATTTCCCTGTGCTTACTGCTGTTTCTTCCATATGCCGGTAATGGGCTGAAAACGCCTGGTTTGGGACTCTGCAGAGAAAGTGACTGCAGACTGCTGAATCCACACACGGGTTTAACTCTGGAAGTTGAGTGCACACATTGACAACCGTTCTGTTAGATAGCTGCGTTTTGGATTTAGAAGCAGATATTTCCCTGTGCTTACTGCTGTTTCTTCCATATGCCGGTAATGGGCTGAAAACGCCTGTTTTGGGACTCTGCAGAGAAAGTGTTTGCAGACTGCTGAATCCACACACGGGTTTAACTCTGGAAGTTGAGTGCACACATTGACAACCGTTCTGTTAGATAGCTGCGTTTTGGATTTAGAAGCAGATATTTCCCTGTGCTTACTGCTGTTTCTTCCATATGCCGGTAATGGGCTGAAAACGCCTGTTTGGGGACTCTGCAGAGAAAGTGTTTGCAGACTGCTGAATCCACACACGGGTTTAACTCTGGAAGTTGAGTGCACACATTGACAACCGTTCTGTTAGATAGCTGCGTTTTGGATTTAGAAGCAGATATTTCCCTGTGCTTACTGCTGTTTCTTCCCTATGCCGGTAATGGGCTGAAAACGCCTGTTTTCGGACTCTGCAGAGAAAGTGTCTGCAGACTGCTGAATCCACACACAGGTTTAACTCTGGAAGTTGAGTGCACACATTGACAACCGTTCTGTTAGATAGCTGCGTTTTGGATTTAGAAGCAGATATTTCCCTGTGCTTACTGCTGTTTCTTCCCTATGCCGGTAATGGGCTGAAAACGCCTGTTTTGGGACTCTGCAGAGAAAGTGTTTGCAGACTGCTGAATCCACACACGGGTTTATCTCTGGAAGTTGAGTGGACACATTGACAACCGTTCTGTTATATAGCTGCGTTTTGGATTTAGAAGCAGATATTTCCCTGTGCTTACTGCTGTTTCTTCCCTATGCCGGTAATGGGCTGAAAACGCCTGTTTTGTGACTCTGCCCAGAAAGTGTTTGCAGACTGCTGAATCCACACACGGGTTTATCTCTGGAAGTTGAGTGCACGCATTGACAACCATTCAGTTAGATAGCTGCCTTTTGGTTTTAGAAGCAGTTATTTCTCTTTACAGCATATACTCTCATTCACTCTGGAATATCCAAACGCAGCTCCTAAAAGAAACGGGTTTCTAAGTGTAATCAGATATTTCTCTTTACATCTTGTACCCCAGTACACTCTGATATTTGCAAACGCAGCTCCTGGAAGAAACGTGTTTGTAACTCGCTGAATTTGAGTATATATTGAAGTCTCTTAGGTGAATGAACACACAGCAGAGGAGTTTGAAAAAAACATTTCTTCCATGTTATAGATGCACTGTTACTGCTATTGCTTTTAGGCTGGTGTTTTCCTGGAAATGTTGGTTTTAGAATTTCCATATAAATGGTTTGTAAACTGCTGCTTAAGTGGAGCAGTTTAATTCGTTAAGTTGAATGCCCTCATTCACAATCATTCTGTTAGCTAGCTCCGTTTTGGTTTTAGAAGCCTGTGTTTCTAGTTACAGCATATACTCCCATTCATTCTGGAATAGCCAAACGCAGCTCCCAGAATAGGCGTGTTTCTAAGTCGCTGAATCTAAACATAGATTCAACTCCCTTAGGTGAACGAACACACAGCACAGCAGTTTGAAAGAAACGTTTTATTTGAGTTTTAGACGCAGTCTTATTGCTATTTCTTAGAGGCCGGTATTTTGCTGGGAGTGTCTGTTTTAGAATCTGCACAAAAATCTTTTCTAAACTGCTGCATAGAAACAACAGTTTATCTCAATAAGCTGAATGCACACAGTGACAACCATTCTGTTAGATGGCTCCGTGTTTGTTTTAGAACCAGATATTTCACTTTAAACCTTATACTCCAGTACACTCTGGAATATGCAAATGCAGCTCCTGGAAGAAACGTGTTTCTTACTCGCTGAATCTGAACATATACTCAAGACTCTTAGGTGAATGAACACAGAGCAGAGCATTTTGAAGAAAACGTTTCTTCTATGTTATAGATGCAGTCTTACTGCTACTTCTTTTAGGCTGGTGTTTTGCTGCAAATGTTGATTTTAGAATTTGCATATAAAGGGTTTCTAAACTGCTGCCTAAGAAGAGCAGATTAACCCTTTAAGTTGAATGCACACATTCACAACCATTCTGTTAGATAGCTCCGTTTTGGTTTTAGAAACAGATATTTCTCTTTACAGCATTTACTCCCATACACTCTGGAATATCGAAATGCAGCTCCTAGAATAAACGTGTTTCAAACTCGCTGAATCCAAACATAGATTCAACGACCTTTGGTGAACGAACACACTGCAGAGCAGTTTGAAAGAAACGTTCCCTCTGAGTTTTAGACGCAGTCTTACTGCTATTTCTTATAGGCCGGTATTTTGCTGGAAATGTCTGTTTGAGAATCTACACAGAAATGTTTTCTAAACTGCTGCATACAAACAGCAGTTTAGCTCAGTAAGTTGAATGCACACATTGACAACCATTCCATTAGATCATCCGTTTTTCTTTTGGAACGAGACATTTGTCTTTACATCTTATACTTCAGTATACTCTGGAATAGGCAAACACAGCTCCTGGAAGAAACGTGTTGCTAACTAGCTGAATCTGAACATATATTCAAGTCTCTTATATGAATGAACACACAGCAGAGCAGTTTGAAAACAGTTTCTTCCATGTTAAAGATGCAGTCTTACTGCTATTTCCTTTAGGCTGGTGTTTTGCTGGAAAGCTCTGTATGAGAATTTGCATATAAAGGGTTTCTAAAGTGCTGCATGACAAGAGCAGTTTACCTCTTTAAGCCGAAGGCACACATTCACAACCACTCTGCTAGATAGATCCATTTTGGTTTTAGAAACAGATATTTCTCTTTACAGCATATACTCCCATTCATTCTGGAATATCCAAAGACAGCTCCTAGAATGAACGTGTTTCTATCTCGCTGAATCTAAATACAGATTAAACTCCCTTAGGTCAAAGAACACACGGCCGAGCAGTTTGAAAGAAACGTTTCTTCTGAGTTTTAGACGCAGTCTTAATGCTCTTTCTCATATAGGCCGGTACTGGGCCGGAAAGGCCTGTTTTGAGACTCTGCACAGAAAGTGTTTGCAGACTGCTGAATCCACACACGGGTTTAACTCTGGAAGTTGAGTGCACACATTGACAACCGTTCTGTTAGATAGCTGCGTTTTGGATTTAGAAGCAGATATTTCCCTGTGCTTACTGCTGTTTCTTCCCTATGCCGGTAATGGGCTGAAAACGCCTGGTTTGGGACTCTGCAGAGAAAGTGTTTGCAGACTGCTGAATCCACACACGGGTTTAACTCTGGATGTTGAGTGCACACATTGACAACCGTTCTGTTAGATAGCTGCGTTTTGGATTTAGAAGCAGATATTTCCCTGTGCTTACTGCTGTTTCTTCCCTATGCCGGTAATGGGCTGAAAACGCCTGTTTTGGGACTCTGCAGAGAAAGTGTTTGCAGACTGCTGAATCCACACACGGGTTTAACTCTGGAAGTTGAGTGCACACATTGACAACCGTTCTGTTAGATAGCTGCGTTTTGGATTTAGAAGCAGATATTTCCCTGTGCTTACTGCTGTTTCTTCCATATGCCGGTAATGGGCTGAAAACGCCTGGTTTGGGACTCTGCAGAGAAAGTGTTTGCAGACTGCTGAATCCACACACGGGTTTAACTCTGGAAGTTGAGTGCACACATTGACAACCGTTCTGTTAGATAGCTGCGTTTTGGATTTAGAAGCAGATATTTCCCTGTGCTTACTGCTGTTTCTTCCCTATGCCGGTAATGGGCTGAAAACGCCTGTTTTGGGACTCTGCAGAGAAAGTGTTTGCAGACTGCTGAATCCACACACGGGTTTAACTCTGGAAGTTGAGTGCACACATTAACAACCTTTCTGTTAGATAGCTGCGTTTTGGATTTAGAAGCAGATATTTCCCTGTGCTTACTGCTGTTTCTTCCATATGCCGGTAATGGGCTGAAAACGCCTGTTTTGGGACTCTGCAGAGAAAGTGTTTGCAGACTGCTGAATCCACACACGGGTTTAACTCTGGATGTTGAGTGCACACATTGACAACCGTTCTGTTAGATAGCTGCGTTTTGGATTTAGAAGCAGATATTTCCCTGTGCTTACTGCTGTTTCTTCCCTATGCCGGTTATGGGCTGAAAACGCCTGCTTTGGGACTCTGCAGAGAAAGTGTTTGCAGACTGCTGAATCCACACACGGGTTTAACTCTGGAAGTTGAGTGCACACATTGACAACCGTTCTGTTAGATAGCTGCGTTTTGGATTTAGAAGCAGATATTTCCCTGTGCTTACTGCTGTTTCTTCCATATGCCGGTAATGGGCTGAAAACGCCTGTTTTGGGACTCTGCAGAGAAAGTGTTTGCAGACTGCTGAATCCACACACGGGTTTAACTCTGGAAGTTGAGTGCACACATTGACAACCGTTCTGTTAGATAGCTGCGTTTTGGATTTAGAAGCAGATATTTCCCTGTGCTTACTGCTGTTTCTTCCATATGCCGGTAATGGGCTGAAAACGCCTGTATTGGGACTCTGCAGAGAAAGTGTTTGCAGACTGCTGAATCCACACACGGGTTTAACTCTGGAAGTTGAGTGCACACATTGACAACCGTTCTGTTAGATAGCTGCGTTTTGGATTTAGAAGCAGATATTTCCCTGTGCTTACTGCTGTTTCTTCCATATGCCGGTAATGGGCTGAAAACGCCTGGTTTGGGACTCTGCAGAGAAAGTGTCTGCAGACTGCTGAATCCACACACGGGTTTAACTCTGGAAGTTGAGTGCACACATTGACAACCGTTCTGTTAGATAGCTGCGTTTTGGATTTAGAAGCAGATATTTCCCTGTGCTTACTGCTGTTTCTTCCATATGCCGGTAATGGGCTGAAAACGCCTGTTTTGGGACTCTGCAGAGAAAGTGTTTGCAGACTGCTGAATCCACACACGGGTTTAACTCTGGAAGTTGAGTGCACACATTGACAACCGTTCTGTTAGATAGCTGCGTTTTGGATTTAGAAGCAGATATTTCCCTGTGCTTACTGCTGTTTCTTCCATATGCCGGTAATGGGCTGAAAACGCCTGTATTGGGACTCTGCAGAGAAAGTGTTTGCAGACTGCTGAATCCACACACGGGTTTAACTCTGGAAGTTGAGTGCACACATTGACAACCGTTCTGTTAGATAGCTGCGTTTTGGATTTAGAAGCAGATATTTCCCTGTGCTTACTGCTGTTTCTTCCATATGCCGGTAATGGGCTGAAAACGCCTGGTTTGGGACTCTGCAGAGAAAGTGTCTGCAGACTGCTGAATCCACACACGGGTTTAACTCTGGAAGTTGAGTGCACACATTGACAACCGTTCTGTTAGATAGCTGCGTTTTGGATTTAGAAGCAGATATTTCCCTGTGCTTACTGCTGTTTCTTCCATATGCCGGTAATGGGCTGAAAACGCCTGTTTTGGGACTCTGCAGAGAAAGTGTTTGCAGACTGCTGAATCCACACACGGGTTTAACTCTGGAAGTTGAGTGCACACATTGACAACCGTTCTGTTAGATAGCTGCGTTTTGGATTTAGAAGCAGATATTTCCCTGTGCTTACTGCTGTTTCTTCCATATGCCGGTAATGGGCTGAAAACGCCTGGTTTGGGACTCTGCAGAGAAAGTGACTGCAGACTGCTGAATCCACACACGGGTTTAACTCTGGAAGTTGAGTGCACACATTGACAACCGTTCTGTTAGATAGCTGCGTTTTGGATTTAGAAGCAGATATTTCCCTGTGCTTACTGCTGTTTCTTCCATATGCCGGTAATGGGCTGAAAACGCCTGTTTTGGGACTCTGCAGAGAAAGTGTTTGCAGACTGCTGAATCCACACACGGGTTTAACTCTGGAAGTTGAGTGCACACATTGACAACCGTTCTGTTAGATAGCTGCGTTTTGGATTTAGAAGCAGATATTTCCCTGTGCTTACTGCTGTTTCTTCCATATGCCGGTAATGGGCTGAAAACGCCTGTTTTGGGACTCTGCAGAGAAAGTGTTTGCAGACTGCTGAATCCACACACGGGTTTAACTCTGGAAGTTGAGTGCACACATTGACAACCGTTCTGTTAGATAGCTGCGTTTTGGATTTAGAAGCAGATATTTCCCTGTGCTTACTGCTGTTTCTTCCCTATGCCGGTAATGGGCTGAAAACGCCTGTTTTCGGACTCTGCAGAGAAAGTGTCTGCAGACTGCTGAATCCACACACAGGTTTAACTCTGGAAGTTGAGTGCACACATTGACAACCGTTCTGTTAGATAGCTGCGTTTTGGATTTAGAAGCAGATATTTCCCTGTGCTTACTGCTGTTTCTTCCCTATGCCGGTAATGGGCTGAAAACGCCTGTTTTGGGACTCTGCAGAGAAAGTGTTTGCAGACTGCTGAATCCACACACGGGTTTATCTCTGGAAGTTGAGTGCACACATTGACAACCGTTCTGTTATATAGCTGCGTTTTGGATTTAGAAGCAGATATTTCCCTGTGCTTACTGCTGTTTCTTCCCTATGCCGGTAATGGGCTGAAAACGCCTGTTTTGTGACTCTGCCCAGAAAGTGTTTGCAGACTGCTGAATCCACACACGGGTTTATCTCTGGAAGTTGAGTGCACGCATTGACAACCATTCAGTTAGATAGCTGCCTTTTGGTTTTAGAAGCAGTTATTTCTCTTTACAGCATATACTCTCATTCACTCTGGAATATCCAAACGCAGCTCCTAAAAGAAACGGGTTTCTAAGTGTAATCAGATATTTCTCTTTACATCTTGTACCCCAGTACACTCTGATATTTGCAAACGCAGCTCCTGGAAGAAACGTGTTTGTAACTCGCTGAATTTGAGTATATATTGAAGTCTCTTAGGTGAATGAACACACAGCAGAGGAGTTTGAAAAAAACATTTCTTCCATGTTATAGATGCACTGTTACTGCTATTGCTTTTAGGCTGGTGTTTTCCTGGAAATGTTGGTTTTAGAATTTCCATATAAATGGTTTGTAAACTGCTGCTTAAGTGGAGCAGTTTAATTCGTTAAGTTGAATGCCCTCATTCACAATCATTCTGTTAGCTAGCTCCGTTTTGGTTTTAGAAGCCTGTGTTTCTAGTTACAGCATATACTCCCATTCATTCTGGAATAGCCAAACGCAGCTCCCAGAATAGGCGTGTTTCTAAGTCGCTGAATCTAAACATAGATTCAACTCCCTTAGGTGAACGAACACACAGCACAGCAGTTTGAAAGAAACGTTTTATTTGAGTTTTAGACGCAGTCTTATTGCTATTTCTTAGAGGCCGGTATTTTGCTGGGAGTGTCTGTTTTAGAATCTGCACAAAAATCTTTTCTAAACTGCTGCATAGAAACAACAGTTTATCTCAATAAGCTGAATGCACACAGTGACAACCATTCTGTTAGATGGCTCCGTGTTTGTTTTAGAACCAGATATTTCACTTTAAACCTTATACTCCAGTACACTCTGGAATATGCAAATGCAGCTCCTGGAAGAAACGTGTTTCTTACTCGCTGAATCTGAACATATACTCAAGACTCTTAGGTGAATGAACACAGAGCAGAGCATTTTGAAGAAAACGTTTCTTCTATGTTATAGATGCAGTCTTACTGCTACTTCTTTTAGGCTGGTGTTTTGCTGCAAATGTTGATTTTAGAATTTGCATATAAAGGGTTTCTAAACTGCTGCCTAAGAAGAGCAGATTAACCCTTTAAGTTGAATGCACACATTCACAACCATTCTGTTAGATAGCTCCGTTTTGGTTTTAGAAACAGATATTTCTCTTTACAGCATTTACTCCCATACACTCTGGAATATCGAAATGCAGCTCCTAGAATAAACGTGTTTCAAACTCGCTGAATCCAAACATAGATTCAACGACCTTTGGTGAACGAACACACTGCAGAGCAGTTTGAAAGAAACGTTCCCTCTGAGTTTTAGACGCAGTCTTACTGCTATTTCTTATAGGCCGGTATTTTGCTGGAAATGTCTGTTTGAGAATCTACACAGAAATGTTTTCTAAACTGCTGCATACAAACAGCAGTTTAGCTCAGTAAGTTGAATGCACACATTGACCACCATTCCATTAGATCATCCGTTTTTCTTTTGGAACGAGACATTTGTCTTTACATCTTATACTTCAGTATACTCTGGAATAGGCAAACACAGCTCCTGGAAGAAACGTGTTGCTAACTAGCTGAATCTGAACATATATTCAAGTCTCTTATATGAATGAACACACAGCAGAGCAGTTTGAAAACAGTTTCTTCCATGTTAAAGATGCAGTCTTACTGCTATTTCCTTTAGGCTGGTGTTTTGCTGGAAAGCTCTGTATGAGAATTTGCATATAAAGGGTTTCTAAAGTGCTGCATGACAAGAGCAGTTTACCTCTTTAAGCCGAAGGCACACATTCACAACCACTCTGCTAGATAGATCCATTTTGGTTTTAGAAACAGATATTTCTCTTTACAGCATATACTCCCATTCATTCTGGAATATCCAAAGACAGCTCCTAGAATGAACGTGTTTCTATCTCGCTGAATCTAAATACAGATTAAACTCCCTTAGGTCAAAGAACACACGGCCGAGCAGTTTGAAAGAAACGTTTCTTCTGAGTTTTAGACGCAGTCTTAATGCTCTTTCTCATATAGGCCGGTACTGGGCCGGAAAGGCCTGTTTTGAGACTCTGCACAGAAAGTGTTTGCAGACTGCTGAATCCACACACGGGTTTAACTCTGGAAGTTGAGTGCACACATTGACAACCGTTCTGTTAGATAGCTGCGTTTTGGATTTAGAAGCAGATATTTCCCTGTGCTTACTGCTGTTTCTTCCCTATGCCGGTAATGGGCTGAAAACGCCTGGTTTGGGACTCTGCAGAGAAAGTGTTTGCAGACTGCTGAATCCACACACGGGTTTAACTCTGGATGTTGAGTGCACACATTGACAACCGTTCTGTTAGATAGCTGCGTTTTGGATTTAGAAGCAGATATTTCCCTGTGCTTACTGCTGTTTCTTCCCTATGCCGGTAATGGGCTGAAAACGCCTGTTTTGGGACTCTGCAGAGAAAGTGTTTGCAGACTGCTGAATCCACACACGGGTTTAACTCTGGAAGTTGAGTGCACACATTGACAACCGTTCTGTTAGATAGCTGCGTTTTGGATTTAGAAGCAGATATTTCCCTGTGCTTACTGCTGTTTCTTCCATATGCCGGTAATGGGCTGAAAACGCCTGGTTTGGGACTCTGCAGAGAAAGTGTTTGCAGACTGCTGAATCCACACACGGGTTTAACTCTGGAAGTTGAGTGCACACATTGACAACCGTTCTGTTAGATAGCTGCGTTTTGGATTTAGAAGCAGATATTTCCCTGTGCTTACTGCTGTTTCTTCCCTATGCCGGTAATGGGCTGAAAACGCCTGTTTTGGGACTCTGCAGAGAAAGTGTTTGCAGACTGCTGAATCCACACACGGGTTTAACTCTGGAAGTTGAGTGCACACATTAACAACCTTTCTGTTAGATAGCTGCGTTTTGGATTTAGAAGCAGATATTTCCCTGTGCTTACTGCTGTTTCTTCCATATGCCGGTAATGGGCTGAAAACGCCTGTTTTGGGACTCTGCAGAGAAAGTGTTTGCAGACTGCTGAATCCACACACGGGTTTAACTCTGGATGTTGAGTGCACACATTGACAACCGTTCTGTTAGATAGCTGCGTTTTGGATTTAGAAGCAGATATTTCCCTGTGCTTACTGCTGTTTCTTCCCTATGCCGGTTATGGGCTGAAAACGCCTGCTTTGGGACTCTGCAGAGAAAGTGTTTGCAGACTGCTGAATCCACACACGGGTTTAACTCTGGAAGTTGAGTGCACACATTGACAACCGTTCTGTTAGATAGCTGCGTTTTGGATTTAGAAGCAGATATTTCCCTGTGCTTACTGCTGTTTCTTCCATATGCCGGTAATGGGCTGAAAACGCCTGTTTTGGGACTCTGCAGAGAAAGTGTTTGCAGACTGCTGAATCCACACACGGGTTTAACTCTGGAAGTTGAGTGCACACATTGACAACCGTTCTGTTAGATAGCTGCGTTTTGGATTTAGAAGCAGATATTTCCCTGTGCTTACTGCTGTTTCTTCCATATGCCGGTAATGGGCTGAAAACGCCTGTATTGGGACTCTGCAGAGAAAGTGTTTGCAGACTGCTGAATCCACACACGGGTTTAACTCTGGAAGTTGAGTGCACACATTGACAACCGTTCTGTTAGATAGCTGCGTTTTGGATTTAGAAGCAGATATTTCCCTGTGCTTACTGCTGTTTCTTCCATATGCCGGTAATGGGCTGAAAACGCCTGGTTTGGGACTCTGCAGAGAAAGTGTCTGCAGACTGCTGAATCCACACACGGGTTTAACTCTGGAAGTTGAGTGCACACATTGACAACCGTTCTGTTAGATAGCTGCGTTTTGGATTTAGAAGCAGATATTTCCCTGTGCTTACTGCTGTTTCTTCCATATGCCGGTAATGGGCTGAAAACGCCTGTTTTGGGACTCTGCAGAGAAAGTGTTTGCAGACTGCTGAATCCACACACGGGTTTAACTCTGGAAGTTGAGTGCACACATTGACAACCGTTCTGTTAGATAGCTGCGTTTTGGATTTAGAAGCAGATATTTCCCTGTGCTTACTGCTGTTTCTTCCATATGCCGGTAATGGGCTGAAAACGCCTGGTTTGGGACTCTGCAGAGAAAGTGACTGCAGACTGCTGAATCCACACACGGGTTTAACTCTGGAAGTTGAGTGCACACATTGACAACCGTTCTGTTAGATAGCTGCGTTTTGGATTTAGAAGCAGATATTTCCCTGTGCTTACTGCTGTTTCTTCCATATGCCGGTAATGGGCTGAAAACGCCTGTTTTGGGACTCTGCAGAGAAAGTGTTTGCAGACTGCTGAATCCACACACGGGTTTAACTCTGGAAGTTGAGTGCACACATTGACAACCGTTCTGTTAGATAGCTGCGTTTTGGATTTAGAAGCAGATATTTCCCTGTGCTTACTGCTGTTTCTTCCATATGCCGGTAATGGGCTGAAAACGCCTGTTTGGGGACTCTGCAGAGAAAGTGTTTGCAGACTGCTGAATCCACACACGGGTTTAACTCTGGAAGTTGAGTGCACACATTGACAACCGTTCTGTTAGATAGCTGCGTTTTGGATTTAGAAGCAGATATTTCCCTGTGCTTACTGCTGTTTCTTCCCTATGCCGGTAATGGGCTGAAAACGCCTGTTTTCGGACTCTGCAGAGAAAGTGTCTGCAGACTGCTGAATCCACACACAGGTTTAACTCTGGAAGTTGAGTGCACACATTGACAACCGTTCTGTTAGATAGCTGCGTTTTGGATTTAGAAGCAGATATTTCCCTGTGCTTACTGCTGTTTCTTCCCTATGCCGGTAATGGGCTGAAAACGCCTGTTTTGGGACTCTGCAGAGAAAGTGTTTGCAGACTGCTGAATCCACACACGGGTTTATCTCTGGAAGTTGAGTGCACACATTGACAACCGTTCTGTTATATAGCTGCGTTTTGGATTTAGAAGCAGATATTTCCCTGTGCTTACTGCTGTTTCTTCCCTATGCCGGTAATGGGCTGAAAACGCCTGTTTTGTGACTCTGCCCAGAAAGTGTTTGCAGACTGCTGAATCCACACACGGGTTTATCTCTGGAAGTTGAGTGCACGCATTGACAACCATTCAGTTAGATAGCTGCCTTTTGGTTTTAGAAGCAGTTATTTCTCTTTACAGCATATACTCTCATTCACTCTGGAATATCCAAACGCAGCTCCTAAAAGAAACGGGTTTCTAAGTGTAATCAGATATTTCTCTTTACATCTTGTACCCCAGTACACTCTGATATTTGCAAACGCAGCTCCTGGAAGAAACGTGTTTGTAACTCGCTGAATTTGAGTATATATTGAAGTCTCTTAGGTGAATGAACACACAGCAGAGGAGTTTGAAAAAAACATTTCTTCCATGTTATAGATGCACTGTTACTGCTATTGCTTTTAGGCTGGTGTTTTCCTGGAAATGTTGGTTTTAGAATTTCCATATAAATGGTTTGTAAACTGCTGCTTAAGTGGAGCAGTTTAATTCGTTAAGTTGAATGCCCTCATTCACAATCATTCTGTTAGCTAGCTCCGTTTTGGTTTTAGAAGCCTGTGTTTCTAGTTACAGCATATACTCCCATTCATTCTGGAATAGCCAAACGCAGCTCCCAGAATAGGCGTGTTTCTAAGTCGCTGAATCTAAACATAGATTCAACTCCCTTAGGTGAACGAACACACAGCACAGCAGTTTGAAAGAAACGTTTTATTTGAGTTTTAGACGCAGTCTTATTGCTATTTCTTAGAGGCCGGTATTTTGCTGGGAGTGTCTGTTTTAGAATCTGCACAAAAATCTTTTCTAAACTGCTGCATAGAAACAACAGTTTATCTCAATAAGCTGAATGCACACAGTGACAACCATTCTGTTAGATGGCTCCGTGTTTGTTTTAGAACCAGATATTTCACTTTAAACCTTATACTCCAGTACACTCTGGAATATGCAAATGCAGCTCCTGGAAGAAACGTGTTTCTTACTCGCTGAATCTGAACATATACTCAAGACTCTTAGGTGAATGAACACAGAGCAGAGCATTTTGAAGAAAACGTTTCTTCTATGTTATAGATGCAGTCTTACTGCTACTTCTTTTAGGCTGGTGTTTTGCTGCAAATGTTGATTTTAGAATTTGCATATAAAGGGTTTCTAAACTGCTGCCTAAGAAGAGCAGATTAACCCTTTAAGTTGAATGCACACATTCACAACCATTCTGTTAGATAGCTCCGTTTTGGTTTTAGAAACAGATATTTCTCTTTACAGCATTTACTCCCATACACTCTGGAATATCGAAATGCAGCTCCTAGAATAAACGTGTTTCAAACTCGCTGAATCCAAACATAGATTCAACGACCTTTGGTGAACGAACACACTGCAGAGCAGTTTGAAAGAAACGTTCCCTCTGAGTTTTAGACGCAGTCTTACTGCTATTTCTTATAGGCCGGTATTTTGCTGGAAATGTCTGTTTGAGAATCTACACAGAAATGTTTTCTAAACTGCTGCATACAAACAGCAGTTTAGCTCAGTAAGTTGAATGCACACATTGACCACCATTCCATTAGATCATCCGTTTTTCTTTTGGAACGAGACATTTGTCTTTACATCTTATACTTCAGTATACTCTGGAATAGGCAAACACAGCTCCTGGAAGAAACGTGTTGCTAACTAGCTGAATCTGAACATATATTCAAGTCTCTTATATGAATGAACACACAGCAGAGCAGTTTGAAAACAGTTTCTTCCATGTTAAAGATGCAGTCTTACTGCTATTTCCTTTAGGCTGGTGTTTTGCTGGAAAGCTCTGTATGAGAATTTGCATATAAAGGGTTTCTAAAGTGCTCCATGAGAAGAGCAGTTTACCTCTTTAAGCCGAAGGCACACATTCACAACCACTCTGCTAGATAGATCCATTTTGGTTTTAGAAACAGATATTTCTCTTTACAGCATATACTCCCATTCATTCTGGAATATCCAAAGACAGCTCCTAGAATGAACGTGTTTCTATCTCGCTGAATCTAAATACAGATTAAACTCCCTTAGGTCAAAGAACACACGGCCGAGCAGTTTGAAAGAAACGTTTCTTCTGAGTTTTAGACGCAGTCTTAATGCTCTTTCTCATATAGGCCGGTACTGGGCCGGAAAGGCCTGTTTTGAGACTCTGCACAGAAAGTGTTTGCAGACTGCTGAATCCACACACGGGTTTAACTCTGGAAGTTGAGTGCACACATTGACAACCGTTCTGTTAGATAGCTGCGTTTTGGATTTAGAAGCAGATATTTCCCTGTGCTTACTGCTGTTTCTTCCCTATGCCGGTAATGGGCTGAAAACGCCTGGTTTGGGACTCTGCAGAGAAAGTGTTTGCAGACTGCTGAATCCACACACGGGTTTAACTCTGGAAGTTGAGTGCACACATTAACAACCTTTCTGTTAGATAGCTGCGTTTTGGATTTAGAAGCAGATATTTCCCTGTGCTTACTGCTGTTTCTTCCATATGCCGGTAATGGGCTGAAAACGCCTGTTTTGGGACTCTGCAGAGAAAGTGTCTGCAGACTGCTGAATCCACACACGGGTTTAACTCTGGAAGTTGAGTGCACACATTGACAACCGTTCTGTTAGATAGCTGCGTTTAGGATTTAGAAGCAGATATTTCCCTGTGCTTACTGCTGTTTCTTCCATATGCCGGTAATGGGCTGAAAACGCCTGTTTTGGGACTCTGCAGAGAAAGTGTTTGCAGACTGCTGAATCCACACACGGGTTTAACTCTGGAAGTTGAGTGCACACATTGACAACCGTTCTGTTAGATAGCTGCGTTTTGGATTTAGAAGCAGATATTTCCCTGTGCTTACTGCTGTTTCTTCCATATGCCGGTAATGGGCTGAAAACGCCTGTTTTGGGACTCTGCAGAGAAAGTGTTTGCAGACTGCTGAATCCACACACGGGTTTAACTCTTGAAGTTGAGTGCACACATTGACAACCGTTCTGTTAGATAGCTGCGTTTTGGATTTAGAAGCAGATATTTCCCTGTGCTTACTGCTGTTTCTTCCATATGCCGGTAATGGGCTGAAAACGCCTGTTTGGGGACTCTGCAGAGAAAGTGTTTGCAGACTGCTGAATCCACGCACGGGTTTATCTCTGGAAGTTGAGTGCACGCATTGACAACCATTCAGTTAGATAGCTGCCTTTTGGTTTTAGAAGCAGTTATTTCTCTTTACAGCATATACTCTCATTCACTCTGTAATTTCCAAACGCAGCTCCTAAAAGAAACGGGTTTCTAAGTATAATCAGATATTTCTCTTTACATCTTGTACCCCAGTACACTCTGATATATGCATACGCAGCTCCTGGAAGAAACGTGTTTGTAACTCGCTAAATCTGTGCATATATTGAAGTCTCTTAGGTGAATGAACACACAGCAGAGGAGTTTGAAAAAAACATTTCTTCCATGTTATAGATGCACTGTTAACTGCTATTGCTTTTAGGCTGGTGTTTTCCTGGAAATGTTGTTTTTAGAATTTCCATATAAATGGTTTGTAAACTGCTGCTTAAGTGGAGCAGTTTAATTCGTTAAGTTGAATGCCCTCATTCACAATCATTCTGTTAGCTAGCTCCGTTTTGGTTTTAGAAGCCTGTGTTTCTAGTTACAGCATATACTCCCATTCATTCTGGTATAGCCAAACGCAGCTCCCAGAATAGACGTGTTTCTAAGTCGCTGAATCTAAACATAGATTCAACTCCCTTAGGTGAACGAACACACAGCACAGCAGTTTGAAAGAAACGTTTTATTTGAGTTTTAGACGCAGTCTTATTGCTATTTCTTAGAGGCCGGTATTTTGCTGGGAATGTCTGTTTTAGAATCTGCACAAAAATCTTTTCTAAACTGCTGCATAGAAACAACAGTTTATCTCAATAAGCTGAATGCACACAGTGACAACCATTCTGTTAGATGGCTCCGTGTTTGTTTTAGAACCAGATATTTCACTTTAAACCTTATACTCCAGTACACTCTGGAATATGCAAATGCAGCTCCTGGAAGAAACGTGTTTCTTACTCGCTGAATCTGAATATATACTCAAGACTCTTAGGTGAATGAACACAGAGCAGAGCATTTTGAAGAAAACGTTTCTTCTATGTTATAGATGCAGTCTTACTGCTACTTCTTTTAGGCTGGTGTTTTGCTGCAAATGTTGATTTTAGAATTTGCATATAAAGGGTTTCTAAACTGCTGCCTAAGAAGAGCAGATTAACCCTTTAAGTTGAATGCACACATTCACAACCATTCTGTTAGATAGCTCCGTTTTGGTTTTAGAAACAGATATTTCTCTTTACAGCATTTACTCCCATACACTCTGGAATATCGAAATGCAGCTCCTAGAATAAACGTGTTTCAAACTCGCTGAATCCAAACATAGATTCAACGACCTTTGGTGAACGAACACACTGCAGAGCAGTTTGAAAGAAACGTTCCCTCTGAGTTTTAGACGCAGTCTTACTGCTATTTCTTATAGGCCGGTATTTTGCTGGAAATGTCTGTTTGAGAATCTACACAGAAATGTTTTCTAAACTGCTGCATACAAACAGCAGTTTAGCTCAGTAAGTTGAATGCACACATTGACAACCATTCCATTAGATCATCCGTTTTTCTTTTGGAACGAGACATTTGTCTTTACATCTTATACTCCAGTATACTCTGGAATAGGCAAACACAGCTCCTGGAAGAAACGTGTTGCTAACTAGCTGAATCTGAACATATATTCAAGTCTCTTATATGAATGAACACACAGCAGAGCAGTTTGAAAACAGTTTCTTCCATGTTAAAGATACAGTCTTACTGCTATTTCCTATAGGCTGGTGTTTTGCTGGAAAGGTCTGCATGAGAATTTGCATATAAAGGGTTTCTAAAGTGCTGCATGAGAAGAGCAGTTTACCTCTTTAAGCCGAAGGCACACATTCACAACCACTCTGCTAGATAGATCCATTTTGGTTTTAGAAACAGATATTTCTCTTTACAGCATATACTCCCATTCAATCTGGAATATCCAAAGACAACTCCTAGAATAAACGTGTTTCTATCTCGCTGAATCTAAACATAGATTCAACTCCCTTAGGCCAAAGAACACAAGGCCGAGCAGTTTGAAAGAAACGTGTCTTCTGAGTTTTAGACGCAGTCTTAATGCTCTTTCTTATATATGCCGGTACTGGGCCGGAAAGGCCTGTTTTGAGACTCTGCACAGAAAGTGTTTGCAGACTGCTGAATCCACACACGGGTTTAACTCTGGAAGTTGAGTGCACACATTGACAACCGTTCTGTTAGATAGCTGCGTTTTGGATTTAGAAGCAGATATTTCCCTGTGCTTACTGCTGTTTCTTCCATATGCCGGTAATGGGCTGAAAACGCCTGTTTTGGGACTCTGCAGAGAAAGTGTTTGCAGACTGCTGAATCCACACACGGGTTTAACTCTGGAAGTTGAGTGCACACATTGACAACCGTTCTGTTAGATAGCTGCGTTTTGGATTTAGAAGCAGATATTTCCCTGTGCTTACTGCTGTTTCTTCCATATGCCGGTAATGGGCTGAAAACGCCTGTTTTGGGACTCTGCAGAGAAAGTGTTTGCAGACTGCTGAATCCACACACGGGTTTAACTCTGGAAGTTGAGTGCACACATTGACAACCGTTCTGTTAGATAGCTGCGTTTTGGATTTAGAAGCAGATATTTCCCTGTGCTTACTGCTGTTTCTTCCATATGCCGGTAATGGGCTGAAAACGCCTGGTTTGGGACTCTGCAGAGAAAGTGTCTGCAGACTGCTGAATCCACACACGGGTTTAACTCTGGAAGTTGAGTGCACACATTGACAACCGTTCTGTTAGATAGCTGTGTTTTGGATTTAGAAGCAGATATTTCCCTGTGCTTACTGCTGTTTCTTCCATATGCCGGTAATGGGCTGAAAACGCCTGTTTTGGGACTCTGCAGAGAAAGTGTTTGCAGACTGCTGAATCCACACACGGGTTTAACTCTGGAAGTTGAGTGCACACATTGACAACCGTTCTGTTAGATAGCTGCGTTTTGGATTTAGAAGCAGATATTTCCCTGTGCTTACTGCTGTTTCTTCCATATGCCGGTAATGGGCTGAAAACGCCTGTTTGGGGACTCTGCAGAGAAAGTGTTTGCAGACTGCTGAATCCACACACGGGTTTAACTCTGGAAGTTGAGTGCACACATTGACAACCGTTCTGTTAGATAGCTGCGTTTTGGATTTAGAAGCAGATATTTCCCTGTGCTTACTGCTGTTTCTTCCATATGCCGGTAATGGGCTGAAAACGCCTGTTTGGGGACTCTGCAGAGAAAGTGTTTGCAGACTGCTGAATCCACACACGGGTTTAACTCTGGAAGTTGAGTGCACACATTGACAACCGTTCTGTTAGATAGCTGCGTTTTGGATTTAGAAGCAGATATTTCCCTGTGCTTACTGCTGTTTCTTCCATATGCCGGTAATGGGCTGAAAACGCCTGTTTTGGGACTCTGCAGAGAAAGTGTTTGCAGACTGCTGAATCCACACACGGGTTTAACTCTGGAAGTTGAGTGCACACATTGACAACCGTTCTGTTAGATAGCTGCGTTTTGGATTTAGAAGCAGATATTTCCCTGTGCTTACTGCTGTTTCTTCCATATGCCGGTAATGGGCTGAAAACGCCTGTTTTGGGACTCTGCAGAGAAAGTGTCTGCAGACTGCTGAATCCACACACGGGTTTAACTCTGGAAGTTGAGTGCACACATTGACAACCGTTCTGTTAGATAGCTGCGTTTTGGATTTAGAAGCAGATATTTCCCTGTGCTTACTGCTGTTTCTTCCATATGCCGGTAATGGGCTGAAAACGCCTGGTTTGGGACTCTGCAGAGAAAGTGACTGCAGACTGCTGAATCCACACACGGGTTTAACTCTGGAAGTTGAGTGCACACATTGACAACCGTTCTGTTAGATAGCTGCGTTTTGGATTTAGAAGCAGATATTTCCCTGTGCTTACTGCTGTTTCTTCCATATGCCGGTAATGGGCTGAAAACGCCTGTTTTGGGACTCTGCAGAGAAAGTGTTTGCAGACTGCTGAATCCACACACGGGTTTAACTCTGGAAGTTGAGTGCACACATTGACAACCGTTCTGTTAGATAGCTGCGTTTTGGATTTAGAAGCAGATATTTCCCTGTGCTTACTGCTGTTTCTTCCATATGCCGGTAATGGGCTGAAAACGCCTGTTTGGGGACTCTGCAGAGAAAGTGTTTGCAGACTGCTGAATCCACACACGGGTTTAACTCTGGAAGTTGAGTGCACACATTGACAACCGTTCTGTTAGATAGCTGCGTTTTGGATTTAGAAGCAGATATTTCCCTGTGCTTACTGCTGTTTCTTCCCTATGCCGGTAATGGGCTGAAAACGCCTGTTTTCGGACTCTGCAGAGAAAGTGTCTGCAGACTGCTGAATCCACACACAGGTTTAACTCTGGAAGTTGAGTGCACACATTGACAACCGTTCTGTTAGATAGCTGCGTTTTGGATTTAGAAGCAGATATTTCCCTGTGCTTACTGCTGTTTCTTCCCTATGCCGGTAATGGGCTGAAAACGCCTGTTTTGGGACTCTGCAGAGAAAGTGTTTGCAGACTGCTGAATCCACACACGGGTTTATCTCTGGAAGTTGAGTGCACACATTGACAACCGTTCTGTTATATAGCTGCGTTTTGGATTTAGAAGCAGATATTTCCCTGTGCTTACTGCTGTTTCTTCCCTATGCCGGTAATGGGCTGAAAACGCCTGTTTTGTGACTCTGCCCAGAAAGTGTTTGCAGACTGCTGAATCCACACACGGGTTTATCTCTGGAAGTTGAGTGCACGCATTGACAACCATTCAGTTAGATAGCTGCCTTTTGGTTTTAGAAGCAGTTATTTCTCTTTACAGCATATACTCTCATTCACTCTGGAATATCCAAACGCAGCTCCTAAAAGAAACGGGTTTCTAAGTGTAATCAGATATTTCTCTTTACATCTTGTACCCCAGTACACTCTGATATTTGCAAACGCAGCTCCTGGAAGAAACGTGTTTGTAACTCGCTGAATTTGAGTATATATTGAAGTCTCTTAGGTGAATGAACACACAGCAGAGGAGTTTGAAAAAAACATTTCTTCCATGTTATAGATGCACTGTTACTGCTATTGCTTTTAGGCTGGTGTTTTCCTGGAAATGTTGGTTTTAGAATTTCCATATAAATGGTTTGTAAACTGCTGCTTAAGTGGAGCAGTTTAATTCGTTAAGTTGAATGCCCTCATTCACAATCATTCTGTTAGCTAGCTCCGTTTTGGTTTTAGAAGCCTGTGTTTCTAGTTACAGCATATACTCCCATTCATTCTGGAATAGCCAAACGCAGCTCCCAGAATAGGCGTGTTTCTAAGTCGCTGAATCTAAACATAGATTCAACTCCCTTAGGTGAACGAACACACAGCACAGCAGTTTGAAAGAAACGTTTTATTTGAGTTTTAGACGCAGTCTTATTGCTATTTCTTAGAGGCCGGTATTTTGCTGGGAGTGTCTGTTTTAGAATCTGCACAAAAATCTTTTCTAAACTGCTGCATAGAAACAACAGTTTATCTCAATAAGCTGAATGCACACAGTGACAACCATTCTGTTAGATGGCTCCGTGTTTGTTTTAGAACCAGATATTTCACTTTAAACCTTATACTCCAGTACACTCTGGAATATGCAAATGCAGCTCCTGGAAGAAACGTGTTTCTTACTCGCTGAATCTGAACATATACTCAAGACTCTTAGGTGAATGAACACAGAGCAGAGCATTTTGAAGAAAACGTTTCTTCTATGTTATAGATGCAGTCTTACTGCTACTTCTTTTAGGCTGGTGTTTTGCTGCAAATGTTGATTTTAGAATTTGCATATAAAGGGTTTCTAAACTGCTGCCTAAGAAGAGCAGATTAACCCTTTAAGTTGAATGCACACATTCACAACCATTCTGTTAGATAGCTCCGTTTTGGTTTTAGAAACAGATATTTCTCTTTACAGCATTTACTCCCATACACTCTGGAATATCGAAATGCAGCTCCTAGAATAAACGTGTTTCAAACTCGCTGAATCCAAACATAGATTCAACGACCTTTGGTGAACGAACACACTGCAGAGCAGTTTGAAAGAAACGTTCCCTCTGAGTTTTAGACGCAGTCTTACTGCTATTTCTTATAGGCCGGTATTTTGCTGGAAATGTCTGTTTGAGAATCTACACAGAAATGTTTTCTAAACTGCTGCATACAAACAGCAGTTTAGCTCAGTAAGTTGAATGCACACATTGACAACCATTCCATTAGATCATCCGTTTTTCTTTTGGAACGAGACATTTGTCTTTACATCTTATACTTCAGTATACTCTGGAATAGGCAAACACAGCTCCTGGAAGAAACGTGTTGCTAACTAGCTGAATCTGAACATATATTCAAGTCTCTTATATGAATGAACACACAGCAGAGCAGTTTGAAAACAGTTTCTTCCATGTTAAAGATGCAGTCTTACTGCTATTTCCTTTAGGCTGGTGTTTTGCTGGAAAGCTCTGTATGAGAATTTGCATATAAAGGGTTTCTAAAGTGCTGCATGACAAGAGCAGTTTACCTCTTTAAGCCGAAGGCACACATTCACAACCACTCTGCTAGATAGATCCATTTTGGTTTTAGAAACAGATATTTCTCTTTACAGCATATACTCCCATTCATTCTGGAATATCCAAAGACAGCTCCTAGAATGAACGTGTTTCTATCTCGCTGAATCTAAATACAGATTAAACTCCCTTAGGTCAAAGAACACACGGCCGAGCAGTTTGAAAGAAACGTTTCTTCTGAGTTTTAGACGCAGTCTTAATGCTCTTTCTCATATAGGCCGGTACTGGGCCGGAAAGGCCTGTTTTGAGACTCTGCACAGAAAGTGTTTGCAGACTGCTGAATCCACACACGGGTTTAACTCTGGAAGTTGAGTGCACACATTGACAACCGTTCTGTTAGATAGCTGCGTTTTGGATTTAGAAGCAGATATTTCCCTGTGCTTACTGCTGTTTCTTCCCTATGCCGGTAATGGGCTGAAAACGCCTGGTTTGGGACTCTGCAGAGAAAGTGTTTGCAGACTGCTGAATCCACACACGGGTTTAACTCTGGATGTTGAGTGCACACATTGACAACCGTTCTGTTAGATAGCTGCGTTTTGGATTTAGAAGCAGATATTTCCCTGTGCTTACTGCTGTTTCTTCCCTATGCCGGTAATGGGCTGAAAACGCCTGTTTTGGGACTCTGCAGAGAAAGTGTTTGCAGACTGCTGAATCCACACACGGGTTTAACTCTGGAAGTTGAGTGCACACATTGACAACCGTTCTGTTAGATAGCTGCGTTTTGGATTTAGAAGCAGATATTTCCCTGTGCTTACTGCTGTTTCTTCCATATGCCGGTAATGGGCTGAAAACGCCTGGTTTGGGACTCTGCAGAGAAAGTGTTTGCAGACTGCTGAATCCACACACGGGTTTAACTCTGGAAGTTGAGTGCACACATTGACAACCGTTCTGTTAGATAGCTGCGTTTTGGATTTAGAAGCAGATATTTCCCTGTGCTTACTGCTGTTTCTTCCCTATGCCGGTAATGGGCTGAAAACGCCTGTTTTGGGACTCTGCAGAGAAAGTGTTTGCAGACTGCTGAATCCACACACGGGTTTAACTCTGGAAGTTGAGTGCACACATTAACAACCTTTCTGTTAGATAGCTGCGTTTTGGATTTAGAAGCAGATATTTCCCTGTGCTTACTGCTGTTTCTTCCATATGCCGGTAATGGGCTGAAAACGCCTGTTTTGGGACTCTGCAGAGAAAGTGTTTGCAGACTGCTGAATCCACACACGGGTTTAACTCTGGATGTTGAGTGCACACATTGACAACCGTTCTGTTAGATAGCTGCGTTTTGGATTTAGAAGCAGATATTTCCCTGTGCTTACTGCTGTTTCTTCCCTATGCCGGTTATGGGCTGAAAACGCCTGCTTTGGGACTCTGCAGAGAAAGTGTTTGCAGACTGCTGAATCCACACACGGGTTTAACTCTGGAAGTTGAGTGCACACATTGACAACCGTTCTGTTAGATAGCTGCGTTTTGGATTTAGAAGCAGATATTTCCCTGTGCTTACTGCTGTTTCTTCCATATGCCGGTAATGGGCTGAAAACGCCTGTTTTGGGACTCTGCAGAGAAAGTGTTTGCAGACTGCTGAATCCACACACGGGTTTAACTCTGGAAGTTGAGTGCACACATTGACAACCGTTCTGTTAGATAGCTGCGTTTTGGATTTAGAAGCAGATATTTCCCTGTGCTTACTGCTGTTTCTTCCATATGCCGGTAATGGGCTGAAAACGCCTGTATTGGGACTCTGCAGAGAAAGTGTTTGCAGACTGCTGAATCCACACACGGGTTTAACTCTGGAAGTTGAGTGCACACATTGACAACCGTTCTGTTAGATAGCTGCGTTTTGGATTTAGAAGCAGATATTTCCCTGTGCTTACTGCTGTTTCTTCCATATGCCGGTAATGGGCTGAAAACGCCTGGTTTGGGACTCTGCAGAGAAAGTGTCTGCAGACTGCTGAATCCACACACGGGTTTAACTCTGGAAGTTGAGTGCACACATTGACAACCGTTCTGTTAGATAGCTGCGTTTTGGATTTAGAAGCAGATATTTCCCTGTGCTTACTGCTGTTTCTTCCATATGCCGGTAATGGGCTGAAAACGCCTGTTTTGGGACTCTGCAGAGAAAGTGTTTGCAGACTGCTGAATCCACACACGGGTTTAACTCTGGAAGTTGAGTGCACACATTGACAACCGTTCTGTTAGATAGCTGCGTTTTGGATTTAGAAGCAGATATTTCCCTGTGCTTACTGCTGTTTCTTCCATATGCCGGTAATGGGCTGAAAACGCCTGTTTTGGGACTCTGCAGAGAAAGTGTTTGCAGACTGCTGAATCCACACACGGGTTTAACTCTTGAAGTTGAGTGCACACATTGACAACCGTTCTGTTAGATAGCTGCGTTTTGGATTTAGAAGCAGATATTTCCCTGTGCTTACTGCTGTTTCTTCCATATGCCGGTAATGGGCTGAAAACGCCTGTTTGGGGACTCTGCAGAGAAAGTGTTTGCAGACTGCTGAATCCACGCACGGGTTTATCTCTGGAAGTTGAGTGCACGCATTGACAACCATTCAGTTAGATAGCTGCCTTTTGGTTTTAGAAGCAGTTATTTCTCTTTACAGCATATACTCTCATTCACTCTGTAATTTCCAAACGCAGCTCCTAAAAGAAACGGGTTTCTAAGTATAATCAGATATTTCTCTTTACATCTTGTACCCCAGTACACTCTGATATATGCATACGCAGCTCCTGGAAGAAACGTGTTTGTAACTCGCTAAATCTGTGCATATATTGAAGTCTCTTAGGTGAATGAACACACAGCAGAGGAGTTTGAAAAAAACATTTCTTCCATGTTATAGATGCACTGTTAACTGCTATTGCTTTTAGGCTGGTGTTTTCCTGGAAATGTTGTTTTTAGAATTTCCATATAAATGGTTTGTAAACTGCTGCTTAAGTGGAGCAGTTTAATTCGTTAAGTTGAATGCCCTCATTCACAATCATTCTGTTAGCTAGCTCCGTTTTGGTTTTAGAAGCCTGTGTTTCTAGTTACAGCATATACTCCCATTCATTCTGGTATAGCCAAACGCAGCTCCCAGAATAGACGTGTTTCTAAGTCGCTGAATCTAAACATAGATTCAACTCCCTTAGGTGAACGAACACACAGCACAGCAGTTTGAAAGAAACGTTTTATTTGAGTTTTAGACGCAGTCTTATTGCTATTTCTTAGAGGCCGGTATTTTGCTGGGAATGTCTGTTTTAGAATCTGCACAAAAATCTTTTCTAAACTGCTGCATAGAAACAACAGTTTATCTCAATAAGCTGAATGCACACAGTGACAACCATTCTGTTAGATGGCTCCGTGTTTGTTTTAGAACCAGATATTTCACTTTAAACCTTATACTCCAGTACACTCTGGAATATGCAAATGCAGCTCCTGGAAGAAACGTGTTTCTTACTCGCTGAATCTGAATATATACTCAAGACTCTTAGGTGAATGAACACAGAGCAGAGCATTTTGAAGAAAACGTTTCTTCTATGTTATAGATGCAGTCTTACTGCTACTTCTTTTAGGCTGGTGTTTTGCTGCAAATGTTGATTTTAGAATTTGCATATAAAGGGTTTCTAAACTGCTGCCTAAGAAGAGCAGATTAACCCTTTAAGTTGAATGCACACATTCACAACCATTCTGTTAGATAGCTCCGTTTTGGTTTTAGAAACAGATATTTCTCTTTACAGCATTTACTCCCATACACTCTGGAATATCGAAATGCAGCTCCTAGAATAAACGTGTTTCAAACTCGCTGAATCCAAACATAGATTCAACGACCTTTGGTGAACGAACACACTGCAGAGCAGTTTGAAAGAAACGTTCCCTCTGAGTTTTAGACGCAGTCTTACTGCTATTTCTTATAGGCCGGTATTTTGCTGGAAATGTCTGTTTGAGAATCTACACAGAAATGTTTTCTAAACTGCTGCATACAAACAGCAGTTTAGCTCAGTAAGTTGAATGCACACATTGACAACCATTCCATTAGATCATCCGTTTTTCTTTTGGAACGAGACATTTGTCTTTACATCTTATACTCCAGTATACTCTGGAATAGGCAAACACAGCTCCTGGAAGAAACGTGTTGCTAACTAGCTGAATCTGAACATATATTCAAGTCTCTTATATGAATGAACACACAGCAGAGCAGTTTGAAAACAGTTTCTTCCATGTTAAAGATGCAGTCTTACTGCTATTTCCTATAGGCTGGTGTTTTGCTGGAAAGGTCTGCATGAGAATTTGCATATAAAGGGTTTCTAAAGTGCTGCATGAGAAGAGCAGTTTACCTCTTTAAGCCGAAGGCACACATTCACAACCACTCTGCTAGATAGATCCATTTTGGTTTTAGAAACAGATATTTCTCTTTACAGCATATACTCCCATTCAATCTGGAATGTCCAAAGACAACTCCTAGAATAAACGTGTTTCTATCTCGCTGAATCTAAACATAGATTCAACTCCCTTAGGCCAAAGAACACAAGGCCGAGCAGTTTGAAAGAAACGTGTCTTCTGAGTTTTAGACGCAGTCTTAATGCTCTTTCTTATATATGCCGGTACTGGGCCGGAAAGGCCTGTTTTGAGACTCTGCACAGAAAGTGTTTGCAGACTGCTGAATCCACACACGGGTTTAACTCTGGAAGTTGAGTGCACACATTGACAACCGTTCTGTTAGATAGCTGCGTTTTGGATTTAGAAGCAGATATTTCCCTGTGCTTACTGCTGTTTCTTCCATATGCCGGTAATGGGCTGAAAACGCCTGTTTTGGGACTCTGCAGAGAAAGTGTTTGCAGACTGCTGAATCCACACACGGGTTTAACTCTGGAAGTTGAGTGCACACATTGACAACCGTTCTGTTAGATAGCTGCGTTTTGGATTTAGAAGCAGATATTTCCCTGTGCTTACTGCTGTTTCTTCCATATGCCGGTAATGGGCTGAAAACGCCTGCTTTGGGACTCTGCAGAGAAAGTGTTTGCAGACTGCTGAATCCACACACGGGTTTAACTCTGGAAGTTGAGTGCACACATTGACAACCGTTCTGTTAGATAGCTGCGTTTTGGATTTAGAAGCAGATATTTCCCTGTGCTTACTGCTGTTTCTTCCATATGCCGGTAATGGGCTGAAAACGCCTGGTTTGGGACTCTGCAGAGAAAGTGTCTGCAGACTGCTGAATTCACACACGGGTTTAACTCTGGAAGTTGAGTGCACACATTGACAACCGTTCTGTTAGATAGCTGCGTTTTGGATTTAGAAGCAGATATTTCCCTGTGCTTACTGCTGTTTCTTCCATATGCCGGTAATGGGCTGAAAACGCCTGTTTTGGGACTCTGCAGAGAAAGTGTTTGCAGACTGCTGAATCCACACACGGGTTTAACTCTGGAAGTTGAGTGCACACATTGACAACCGTTCTGTTAGATAGCTGCGTTTTGGATTTAGAAGCAGATATTTCCCTGTGCTTACTGCTGTTTCTTCCATATGCCGGTAATGGGCTGAAAACGCCTGTTTGGGGACTCTGCAGAGAAAGTGTTTGCAGACTGCTGAATCCACACACGGGTTTAACTCTGGAAGTTGAGTGCACACATTGACAACCGTTCTATTAGATAGCTGCGTTTTGGATTTAGAAGCAGATATTTCCCTGTGCTTACTGCTGTTTCTTCCATATGCCGGTAATGGGCTGAAAACGCCTGTTTGGGGACTCTGCAGAGAAAGTGTTTGCAGACTGCTGAATCCACACACGGGTTTAACTCTGGAAGTTGAGTGCACACATTGACAACCGTTCTGTTAGATAGCTGCGTTTTGGATTTAGAAGCAGATATTTCCCTGTGCTTACTGCTGTTTCTTCCATATGCCGGTAATGGGCTGAAAACGCCTGTTTTGGGACTCTGCAGAGAAAGTGTTTGCAGACTGCTGAATCCACACACGGGTTTAACTCTGGAAGTTGAGTGCACACATTGACAACCGTTCTGTTAGATAGCTGCGTTTTGGATTTAGAAGCAGATATTTCCCTGTGCTTACTGCTGTTTCTTCCATATGCCGGTAATGGGCTGAAAACGCCTGTTTTGGGACTCTGCAGAGAAAGTGTCTGCAGACTGCTGAATCCACACACGGGTTTAACTCTGGAAGTTGAGTGCACACATTGACAACCGTTCTGTTAGATAGCTGCGTTTTGGATTTAGAAGCAGATATTTCCCTGTGCTTACTGCTGTTTCTTCCATATGCCGGTAATGGGCTGAAAACGCCTGTTTTGGGACTCTGCAGAGAAAGTGTCTGCAGACTGCTGAATCCACACACGGGTTTAACTCTGGAAGTTGAGTGCACACATTGACAACCGTTCTGTTAGATAGCTGCGTTTTGGATTTAGAAGCAGATATTTCCCTGTGCTTACTGCTGTTTCTTCCATATGCCGGTAATGGGCTGAAAACGCCTGTTTTGGGACTCTGCAGAGAAAGTGTTTGCAGACTGCTGAATCCACACACGGGTTTAACTCTGGAAGTTGAGTGCACACATTGACAACCGTTCTGTTAGATAGCTGCGTTTTGGATTTAGAAGCAGATATTTCCCTGTGCTTACTGCTGTTTCTTCCATATGCCGGTAATGGGCTGAAAACGCCTGTTTGGGGACTCTGCAGAGAAAGTGTTTGCAGACTGCTGAATCCACACACGGGTTTAACTCTGGAAGTTGAGTGCACACATTGACAACCGTTCTGTTAGATAGCTGCGTTTTGGATTTAGAAGCAGATATTTCCCTGTGCTTACTGCTGTTTCTTCCATATGCCGGTAATGGGCTGAAAACGCCTATTTGGGGACTCTGCAGAGAAAGTGTTTGCAGACTGCTGAATCCACACACGGGTTTAACTCTGGAAGTTGAGTGCACACATTGACAACCGTTCTGTTAGATAGCTGCGTTTTGGATTTAGAAGCAGATATTTCCCTGTGCTTACTGCTGTTTCTTCCATATGCCGGTAATGGGCTGAAAACGCCTGTTTTGGGACTCTGCAGAGAAAGTGTTTGCAGACTGCTGAATCCACACACGGGTTTAACTCTGGAAGTTGAGTGCACACATTGACAACCGTTCTGTTAGATAGCTGCGTTTTGGATTTAGAAGCAGATATTTCCCTGTGCTTACTGCTGTTTCTTCCATATGCCGGTAATGGGCTGAAAACGCCTGTTTTGGGACTCTGCAGAGAAAGTGTCTGCAGACTGCTGAATCCACACACGGGTTTAACTCTGGAAGTTGAGTGCACACATTGACAACCGTTCTGTTAGATAGCTGCGTTTTGGATTTAGAAGCAGATATTTCCCTGTGCTTACTGCTGTTTCTTCCATATGCCGGTAATGGGCTGAAAACGCCTGTTTTGGGACTCTGCAGAGAAAGTGTCTGCAGACTGCTGAATCCACACACGGGTTTAACTCTGGAAGTTGAGTGCACACATTGACAACCGTTCTGTTAGATAGCTGCGTTTTGGATTTAGAAGCAGATATTTCCCTGTGCTTACTGCTGTTTCTTCCATATGCCGGTAATGGGCTGAAAACGCCTGGTTTGGGACTCTGCAGAGAAAGTGACTGCAGACTGCTGAATCCACACACGGGTTTAACTCTGGAAGTTGAGTGCACACATTGACAACCGTTCTGTTAGATAGCTGCGTTTTGGATTTAGAAGCAGATATTTCCCTGTGCTTACTGCTGTTTCTTCCATATGCCGGTAATGGGCTGAAAACGCCTGTTTTGGGACTCTGCAGAGAAAGTGTTTGCAGACTGCTGAATCCACACACGGGTTTAACTCTGGAAGTTGAGTGCACACATTGACAACCGTTCTGTTAGATAGCTGCGTTTTGGATTTAGAAGCAGATATTTCCCTGTGCTTACTGCTGTTTCTTCCATATGCCGGTAATGGGCTGAAAACGCCTGTTTGGGGACTCTGCAGAGAAAGTGTTTGCAGACTGCTGAATCCACACACGGGTTTAACTCTGGAAGTTGAGTGCACACATTGACAACCGTTCTGTTAGATAGCTGCGTTTTGGATTTAGAAGCAGATATTTCCCTGTGCTTACTGCTGTTTCTTCCCTATGCCGGTAATGGGCTGAAAACGCCTGTTTTCGGACTCTGCAGAGAAAGTGTCTGCAGACTGCTGAATCCACACACAGGTTTAACTCTGGAAGTTGAGTGCACACATTGACAACCGTTCTGTTAGATAGCTGCGTTTTGGATTTAGAAGCAGATATTTCCCTGTGCTTACTGCTGTTTCTTCCCTATGCCGGTAATGGGCTGAAAACGCCTGTTTTGGGACTCTGCAGAGAAAGTGTTTGCAGACTGCTGAATCCACACACGGGTTTATCTCTGGAAGTTGAGTGGACACATTGACAACCGTTCTGTTATATAGCTGCGTTTTGGATTTAGAAGCAGACATTTCCCTGTGCTTACTGCTGTTTCTTCCCTATGCCGGTAATGGGCTGAAAACGCCTGTTTTGTGACTCTGCCCAGAAAGTGTTTGCAGACTGCTGAATCCACACACGGGTTTATCTCTGGAAGTTGAGTGCACGCATTGACAACCATTCAGTTAGATAGCTGCCTTTTGGTTTTAGAAGCAGTTATTTCTCTTTACAGCATATACTCTCATTCACTCTGGAATATCCAAACGCAGCTCCTAAAAGAAACGGGTTTCTAAGTGTAATCAGATATTTCTCTTTACATCTTGTACCCCAGTACACTCTGATATTTGCAAACGCAGCTCCTGGAAGAAACGTGTTTGTAACTCGCTGAATTTGAGTATATATTGAAGTCTCTTAGGTGAATGAACACACAGCAGAGGAGTTTGAAAAAAACATTTCTTCCATGTTATAGATGCACTGTTACTGCTATTGCTTTTAGGCTGGTGTTTTCCTGGAAATGTTGGTTTTAGAATTTCCATATAAATGGTTTGTAAACTGCTGCTTAAGTGGAGCAGTTTAATTCGTTAAGTTGAATGCCCTCATTCACAATCATTCTGTTAGCTAGCTCCGTTTTGGTTTTAGAAGCCTGTGTTTCTAGTTACAGCATATACTCCCATTCATTCTGGAATAGCCAAACGCAGCTCCCAGAATAGGCGTGTTTCTAAGTCGCTGAATCTAAACATAGATTCAACTCCCTTAGGTGAACGAACACACAGCACAGCAGTTTGAAAGAAACGTTTTATTTGAGTTTTAGACGCAGTCTTATTGCTATTTCTTAGAGGCCGGTATTTTGCTGGGAGTGTCTGTTTTAGAATCTGCACAAAAATCTTTTCTAAACTGCTGCATAGAAACAACAGTTTATCTCAATAAGCTGAATGCACACAGTGACAACCATTCTGTTAGATGGCTCCGTGTTTGTTTTAGAACCAGATATTTCACTTTAAACCTTATACTCCAGTACACTCTGGAATATGCAAATGCAGCTCCTGGAAGAAACGTGTTTCTTACTCGCTGAATCTGAACATATACTCAAGACTCTTAGGTGAATGAACACAGAGCAGAGCATTTTGAAGAAAACGTTTCTTCTATGTTATAGATGCAGTCTTACTGCTACTTCTTTTAGGCTGGTGTTTTGCTGCAAATGTTGATTTTAGAATTTGCATATAAAGGGTTTCTAAACTGCTGCCTAAGAAGAGCAGATTAACCCTTTAAGTTGAATGCACACATTCACAACCATTCTGTTAGATAGCTCCGTTTTGGTTTTAGAAACAGATATTTCTCTTTACAGCATTTACTCCCATACACTCTGGAATATCGAAATGCAGCTCCTAGAATAAACGTGTTTCAAACTCGCTGAATCCAAACATAGATTCAACGACCTTTGGTGAACGAACACACTGCAGAGCAGTTTGAAAGAAACGTTCCCTCTGAGTTTTAGACGCAGTCTTACTGCTATTTCTTATAGGCCGGTATTTTGCTGGAAATGTCTGTTTGAGAATCTACACAGAAATGTTTTCTAAACTGCTGCATACAAACAGCAGTTTAGCTCAGTAAGTTGAATGCACACATTGACAACCATTCCATTAGATCATCCGTTTTTCTTTTGGAACGAGACATTTGTCTTTACATCTTATACTTCAGTATACTCTGGAATAGGCAAACACAGCTCCTGGAAGAAACGTGTTGCTAACTAGCTGAATCTGAACATATATTCAAGTCTCTTATATGAATGAACACACAGCAGAGCAGTTTGAAAACAGTTTCTTCCATGTTAAAGATGCAGTCTTACTGCTATTTCCTTTAGGCTGGTGTTTTGCTGGAAAGCTCTGTATGAGAATTTGCATATAAAGGGTTTCTAAAGTGCTGCATGACAAGAGCAGTTTACCTCTTTAAGCCGAAGGCACACATTCACAACCACTCTGCTAGATAGATCCATTTTGGTTTTAGAAACAGATATTTCTCTTTACAGCATATACTCCCATTCATTCTGGAATATCCAAAGACAGCTCCTAGAATGAACGTGTTTCTATCTCGCTGAATCTAAATACAGATTAAACTCCCTTAGGTCAAAGAACACACGGCCGAGCAGTTTGAAAGAAACGTTTCTTCTGAGTTTTAGACGCAGTCTTAATGCTCTTTCTCATATAGGCCGGTACTGGGCCGGAAAGGCCTGTTTTGAGACTCTGCACAGAAAGTGTTTGCAGACTGCTGAATCCACACACGGGTTTAACTCTGGAAGTTGAGTGCACACATTGACAACCGTTCTGTTAGATAGCTGCGTTTTGGATTTAGAAGCAGATATTTCCCTGTGCTTACTGCTGTTTCTTCCCTATGCCGGTAATGGGCTGAAAACGCCTGGTTTGGGACTCTGCAGAGAAAGTGTTTGCAGACTGCTGAATCCACACACGGGTTTAACTCTGGATGTTGAGTGCACACATTGACAACCGTTCTGTTAGATAGCTGCGTTTTGGATTTAGAAGCAGATATTTCCCTGTGCTTACTGCTGTTTCTTCCCTATGCCGGTAATGGGCTGAAAACGCCTGTTTTGGGACTCTGCAGAGAAAGTGTTTGCAGACTGCTGAATCCACACACGGGTTTAACTCTGGAAGTTGAGTGCACACATTGACAACCGTTCTGTTAGATAGCTGCGTTTTGGATTTAGAAGCAGATATTTCCCTGTGCTTACTGCTGTTTCTTCCATATGCCGGTAATGGGCTGAAAACGCCTGGTTTGGGACTCTGCAGAGAAAGTGTTTGCAGACTGCTGAATCCACACACGGGTTTAACTCTGGAAGTTGAGTGCACACATTGACAACCGTTCTGTTAGATAGCTGCGTTTTGGATTTAGAAGCAGATATTTCCCTGTGCTTACTGCTGTTTCTTCCCTATGCCGGTAATGGGCTGAAAACGCCTGTTTTGGGACTCTGCAGAGAAAGTGTTTGCAGACTGCTGAATCCACACACGGGTTTAACTCTGGAAGTTGAGTGCACACATTAACAACCTTTCTGTTAGATAGCTGCGTTTTGGATTTAGAAGCAGATATTTCCCTGTGCTTACTGCTGTTTCTTCCATATGCCGGTAATGGGCTGAAAACGCCTGTTTTGGGACTCTGCAGAGAAAGTGTTTGCAGACTGCTGAATCCACACACGGGTTTAACTCTGGATGTTGAGTGCACACATTGACAACCGTTCTGTTAGATAGCTGCGTTTTGGATTTAGAAGCAGATATTTCCCTGTGCTTACTGCTGTTTCTTCCCTATGCCGGTTATGGGCTGAAAACGCCTGCTTTGGGACTCTGCAGAGAAAGTGTTTGCAGACTGCTGAATCCACACACGGGTTTAACTCTGGAAGTTGAGTGCACACATTGACAACCGTTCTGTTAGATAGCTGCGTTTTGGATTTAGAAGCAGATATTTCCCTGTGCTTACTGCTGTTTCTTCCATATGCCGGTAATGGGCTGAAAACGCCTGTTTTGGGACTCTGCAGAGAAAGTGTTTGCAGACTGCTGAATCCACACACGGGTTTAACTCTGGAAGTTGAGTGCACACATTGACAACCGTTCTGTTAGATAGCTGCGTTTTGGATTTAGAAGCAGATATTTCCCTGTGCTTACTGCTGTTTCTTCCATATGCCGGTAATGGGCTGAAAACGCCTGTATTGGGACTCTGCAGAGAAAGTGTTTGCAGACTGCTGAATCCACACACGGGTTTAACTCTGGAAGTTGAGTGCACACATTGACAACCGTTCTGTTAGATAGCTGCGTTTTGGATTTAGAAGCAGATATTTCCCTGTGCTTACTGCTGTTTCTTCCATATGCCGGTAATGGGCTGAAAACGCCTGGTTTGGGACTCTGCAGAGAAAGTGTCTGCAGACTGCTGAATCCACACACGGGTTTAACTCTGGAAGTTGAGTGCACACATTGACAACCGTTCTGTTAGATAGCTGCGTTTTGGATTTAGAAGCAGATATTTCCCTGTGCTTACTGCTGTTTCTTCCATATGCCGGTAATGGGCTGAAAACGCCTGTTTTGGGACTCTGCAGAGAAAGTGTTTGCAGACTGCTGAATCCACACACGGGTTTAACTCTGGAAGTTGAGTGCACACATTGACAACCGTTCTGTTAGATAGCTGCGTTTTGGATTTAGAAGCAGATATTTCCCTGTGCTTACTGCTGTTTCTTCCATATGCCGGTAATGGGCTGAAAACGCCTGTTTTGGGACTCTGCAGAGAAAGTGTTTGCAGACTGCTGAATCCACACACGGGTTTAACTCTTGAAGTTGAGTGCACACATTGACAACCGTTCTGTTAGATAGCTGCGTTTTGGATTTAGAAGCAGATATTTCCCTGTGCTTACTGCTGTTTCTTCCATATGCCGGTAATGGGCTGAAAACGCCTGTTTGGGGACTCTGCAGAGAAAGTGTTTGCAGACTGCTGAATCCACGCACGGGTTTATCTCTGGAAGTTGAGTGCACGCATTGACAACCATTCAGTTAGATAGCTGCCTTTTGGTTTTAGAAGCAGTTATTTCTCTTTACAGCATATACTCTCATTCACTCTGTAATTTCCAAACGCAGCTCCTAAAAGAAACGGGTTTCTAAGTATAATCAGATATTTCTCTTTACATCTTGTACCCCAGTACACTCTGATATATGCATACGCAGCTCCTGGAAGAAACGTGTTTGTAACTCGCTAAATCTGTGCATATATTGAAGTCTCTTAGGTGAATGAACACACAGCAGAGGAGTTTGAAAAAAACATTTCTTCCATGTTATAGATGCACTGTTAACTGCTATTGCTTTTAGGCTGGTGTTTTCCTGGAAATGTTGTTTTTAGAATTTCCATATAAATGGTTTGTAAACTGCTGCTTAAGTGGAGCAGTTTAATTCGTTAAGTTGAATGCCCTCATTCACAATCATTCTGTTAGCTAGCTCCGTTTTGGTTTTAGAAGCCTGTGTTTCTAGTTACAGCATATACTCCCATTCATTCTGGTATAGCCAAACGCAGCTCCCAGAATAGACGTGTTTCTAAGTCGCTGAATCTAAACATAGATTCAACTCCCTTAGGTGAACGAACACACAGCACAGCAGTTTGAAAGAAACGTTTTATTTGAGTTTTAGACGCAGTCTTATTGCTATTTCTTAGAGGCCGGTATTTTGCTGGGAATGTCTGTTTTAGAATCTGCACAAAAATCTTTTCTAAACTGCTGCATAGAAACAACAGTTTATCTCAATAAGCTGAATGCACACAGTGACAACCATTCTGTTAGATGGCTCCGTGTTTGTTTTAGAACCAGATATTTCACTTTAAACCTTATACTCCAGTACACTCTGGAATATGCAAATGCAGCTCCTGGAAGAAACGTGTTTCTTACTCGCTGAATCTGAATATATACTCAAGACTCTTAGGTGAATGAACACAGAGCAGAGCATTTTGAAGAAAACGTTTCTTCTATGTTATAGATGCAGTCTTACTGCTACTTCTTTTAGGCTGGTGTTTTGCTGCAAATGTTGATTTTAGAATTTGCATATAAAGGGTTTCTAAACTGCTGCCTAAGAAGAGCAGATTAACCCTTTAAGTTGAATGCACACATTCACAACCATTCTGTTAGATAGCTCCGTTTTGGTTTTAGAAACAGATATTTCTCTTTACAGCATTTACTCCCATACACTCTGGAATATCGAAATGCAGCTCCTAGAATAAACGTGTTTCAAACTCGCTGAATCCAAACATAGATTCAACGACCTTTGGTGAACGAACACACTGCAGAGCAGTTTGAAAGAAACGTTCCCTCTGAGTTTTAGACGCAGTCTTACTGCTATTTCTTATAGGCCGGTATTTTGCTGGAAATGTCTGTTTGAGAATCTACACAGAAATGTTTTCTAAACTGCTGCATACAAACAGCAGTTTAGCTCAGTAAGTTGAATGCACACATTGACAACCATTCCATTAGATCATCCGTTTTTCTTTTGGAACGAGACATTTGTCTTTACATCTTATACTCCAGTATACTCTGGAATAGGCAAACACAGCTCCTGGAAGAAACGTGTTGCTAACTAGCTGAATCTGAACATATATTCAAGTCTCTTATATGAATGAACACACAGCAGAGCAGTTTGAAAACAGTTTCTTCCATGTTAAAGATGCAGTCTTACTGCTATTTCCTATAGGCTGGTGTTTTGCTGGAAAGGTCTGCATGAGAATTTGCATATAAAGGGTTTCTAAAGTGCTGCATGAGAAGAGCAGTTTACCTCTTTAAGCCGAAGGCACACATTCACAACCACTCTGCTAGATAGATCCATTTTGGTTTTAGAAACAGATATTTCTCTTTACAGCATATACTCCCATTCAATCTGGAATATCCAAAGACAACTCCTAGAATAAACGTGTTTCTATCTCGCTGAATCTAAACATAGATTCAACTCCCTTAGGCCAAAGAACACAAGGCCGAGCAGTTTGAAAGAAACGTGTCTTCTGAGTTTTAGACGCAGTCTTAATGCTCTTTCTTATATATGCCGGTACTGGGCCGGAAAGGCCTGTTTTGAGACTCTGCACAGAAAGTGTTTGCAGACTGCTGAATCCACACACGGGTTTAACTCTGGAAGTTGAGTGCACACATTGACAACCGTTCTGTTAGATAGCTGCGTTTTGGATTTAGAAGCAGATATTTCCCTGTGCTTACTGCTGTTTCTTCCATATGCCGGTAATGGGCTGAAAACGCCTGTTTTGGGACTCTGCAGAGAAAGTGTTTGCAGACTGCTGAATCCACACACGGGTTTAACTCTGGAAGTTGAGTGCACACATTGACAACCGTTCTGTTAGATAGCTGCGTTTTGGATTTAGAAGCAGATATTTCCCTGTGCTTACTGCTGTTTCTTCCATATGCCGGTAATGGGCTGAAAACGCCTGTTTTGGGACTCTGCAGAGAAAGTGTTTGCAGACTGCTGAATCCACACACGGGTTTAACTCTGGAAGTTGAGTGCACACATTGACAACCGTTCTGTTAGATAGCTGCGTTTTGGATTTAGAAGCAGATATTTCCCTGTGCTTACTGCTGTTTCTTCCATATGCCGGTAATGGGCTGAAAACGCCTGGTTTGGGACTCTGCAGAGAAAGTGTCTGCAGACTGCTGAATCCACACACGGGTTTAACTCTGGAAGTTGAGTGCACACATTGACAACCGTTCTGTTAGATAGCTGCGTTTTGGATTTAGAAGCAGATATTTCCCTGTGCTTACTGCTGTTTCTTCCATATGCCGGTAATGGGCTGAAAACGCCTGTTTTGGGACTCTGCAGAGAAAGTGTTTGCAGACTGCTGAATCCACACACGGGTTTAACTCTGGAAGTTGAGTGCACACATTGACAACCGTTCTGTTAGATAGCTGCGTTTTGGATTTAGAAGCAGATATTTCCCTGTGCTTACTGCTGTTTCTTCCATATGCCGGTAATGGGCTGAAAACGCCTGTTTGGGGACTCTGCAGAGAAAGTGTTTGCAGACTGCTGAATCCACACACGGGTTTAACTCTGGAAGTTGAGTGCACACATTGACAACCGTTCTGTTAGATAGCTGCGTTTTGGATTTAGAAGCAGATATTTCCCTGTGCTTACTGCTGTTTCTTCCATATGCCGGTAATGGGCTGAAAACGCCTGTTTTGGGACTCTGCAGAGAAAGTGTTTGCAGACTGCTGAATCCACACACGGGTTTAACTCTGGAAGTTGAGTGCACACATTGACAACCGTTCTGTTAGATAGCTGCGTTTTGGATTTAGAAGCAGATATTTCCCTGTGCTTACTGCTGTTTCTTCCATATGCCGGTAATGGGCTGAAAACGCCTGTTTTGGGACTCTGCAGAGAAAGTGTTTGCAGACTGCTGAATCCACACACGGGTTTAACTCTGGAAGTTGAGTGCACACATTGACAACCGTTCTGTTAGATAGCTGCGTTTTGGATTTAGAAGCAGATATTTCCCTGTGCTTACTGCTGTTTCTTCCATATGCCGGTAATGGGCTGAAAACGCCTGGTTTGGGACTCTGCAGAGAAAGTGTCTGCAGACTGCTGAATCCACACACGGGTTTAACTCTGGAAGTTGAGTGCACACATTGACAACCGTTCTGTTAGATAGCTGCGTTTTGGATTTAGAAGCAGATATTTCCCTGTGCTTACTGCTGTTTCTTCCATATGCCGGTAATGGGCTGAAAACGCCTGTTTTGGGACTCTGCAGAGAAAGTGTTTGCAGACTGCTGAATCCACACACGGGTTTAACTCTGGAAGTTGAGTGCACACATTGACAACCGTTCTGTTAGATAGCTGCGTTTTGGATTTAGAAGCAGATATTTCCCTGTGCTTACTGCTGTTTCTTCCATATGCCGGTAATGGGCTGAAAACGCCTGTTTGGGGACTCTGCAGAGAAAGTGTTTGCAGACTGCTGAATCCACACACGGGTTTAACTCTGGAAGTTGAGTGCACACATTGACAACCGTTCTGTTAGATAGCTGCGTTTTGGATTTAGAAGCAGATATTTCCCTGTGCTTACTGCTGTTTCTTCCCTATGCCGGTAATGGGCTGAAAACGCCTGTTTTCGGACTCTGCAGAGAAAGTGTCTGCAGACTGCTGAATCCACACACAGGTTTAACTCTGGAAGTTGAGTGCACACATTGACAACCGTTCTGTTAGATAGCTGCGTTTTGGATTTAGAAGCAGATATTTCCCTGTGCTTACTGCTGTTTCTTCCCTATGCCGGTAATGGGCTGAAAACGCCTGTTTTGTGACTCTGCCCAGAAAGTGTTTGCAGACTGCTGAATCCACACACGGGTTTATCTCTGGAAGTTGAGTGCACGCATTGACAACCATTCAGTTAGATAGCTGCCTTTTGGTTTTAGAAGCAGTTATTTCTCTTTACAGCATATACTCTCATTCACTCTGGAATATCCAAACGCAGCTCCTAAAAGAAACGGGTTTCTAAGTGTAATCAGATATTTCTCTTTACATCTTGTTCCCCAGTACACTCTGATATTTGCAAACGCAGCTCCTGGAAGAAACGTGTTTGTAACTCGCTGAATTTGAGTATATATTGAAGTCTCTTAGGTGAATGAACACACAGCAGAGGAGTTTGAAAAAAACATTTCTTCCATGTTATAGATGCACTGTTACTGCTATTGCTTTTAGGCTGGTGTTTTCCTGGAAATGTTGGTTTTAGAATTTCCATATAAATGGTTTGTAAACTGCTGCTTAAGTGGAGCAGTTTAATTCGTTAAGTTGAATGCCCTCATTCACAATCATTCTGTTAGCTAGCTCCGTTTTGGTTTTAGAAGCCTGTGTTTCTAGTTACAGCATATACTCCCATTCATTCTGGAATAGCCAAACGCAGCTCCCAGAATAGGCGTGTTTCTAAGTCGCTGAATCTAAACATAGATTCAACTCCCTTAGGTGAACGAACACACAGCACAGCAGTTTGAAAGAAACGTTTTATTTGAGTTTTAGACGCAGTCTTATTGCTATTTCTTAGAGGCCGGTATTTTGCTGGGAGTGTCTGTTTTAGAATCTGCACAAAAATCTTTTCTAAACTGCTGCATAGAAACAACAGTTTATCTCAATAAGCTGAATGCACACAGTGACAACCATTCTGTTAGATGGCTCCGTGTTTGTTTTAGAACCAGATATTTCACTTTAAACCTTATACTCCAGTACACTCTGGAATATGCAAATGCAGCTCCTGGAAGAAACGTGTTTCTTACTCGCTGAATCTGAACATATACTCAAGACTCTTAGGTGAATGAACACAGAGCAGAGCATTTTGAAGAAAACGTTTCTTCTATGTTATAGATGCAGTCTTACTGCTACTTCTTTTAGGCTGGTGTTTTGCTGCAAATGTTGATTTTAGAATTTGCATATAAAGGGTTTCTAAACTGCTGCCTAAGAAGAGCAGATTAACCCTTTAAGTTGAATGCACACATTCACAACCATTCTGTTAGATAGCTCCGTTTTGGTTTTAGAAACAGATATTTCTCTTTACAGCATTTACTCCCATACACTCTGGAATATCGAAATGCAGCTCCTAGAATAAACGTGTTTCAAACTCGCTGAATCCAAACATAGATTCAACGACCTTTGGTGAACGAACACACTGCAGAGCAGTTTGAAAGAAACGTTCCCTCTGAGTTTTAGACGCAGTCTTACTGCTATTTCTTATAGGCCGGTATTTTGCTGGAAATGTCTGTTTGAGAATCTACACAGAAATGTTTTCTAAACTGCTGCATACAAACAGCAGTTTAGCTCAGTAAGTTGAATGCACACATTGACAACCATTCCATTAGATCATCCGTTTTTCTTTTGGAACGAGACATTTGTCTTTACATCTTATACTTCAGTATACTCTGGAATAGGCAAACACAGCTCCTGGAAGAAACGTGTTGCTAACTAGCTGAATCTGAACATATATTCAAGTCTCTTATATGAATGAACACACAGCAGAGCAGTTTGAAAACAGTTTCTTCCATGTTAAAGATGCAGTCTTACTGCTATTTCCTTTAGGCTGGTGTTTTGCTGGAAAGCTCTGTATGAGAATTTGCATATAAAGGGTTTCTAAAGTGCTGCATGACAAGAGCAGTTTACCTCTTTAAGCCGAAGGCACACATTCACAACCACTCTGCTAGATAGATCCATTTTGGTTTTAGAAACAGATATTTCTCTTTACAGCATATACTCCCATTCATTCTGGAATATCCAAAGACAGCTCCTAGAATGAACGTGTTTCTATCTCGCTGAATCTAAATACAGATTAAACTCCCTTAGGTCAAAGAACACACGGCCGAGCAGTTTGAAAGAAACGTTTCTTCTGAGTTTTAGACGCAGTCTTAATGCTCTTTCTCATATAGGCCGGTACTGGGCCGGAAAGGCCTGTTTTGAGACTCTGCACAGAAAGTGTTTGCAGACTGCTGAATCCACACACGGGTTTAACTCTGGATGTTGAGTGCACACATTGACAACCGTTCTGTTAGATAGCTGCGTTTTGGATTTAGAAGCAGATATTTCCCTGTGCTTACTGCTGTTTCTTCCCTATGCCGGTAATGGGCTGAAAACGCCTGGTTTGGGACTCTGCAGAGAAAGTGTTTGCAGACTGCTGAATCCACACACGGGTTTAACTCTGGATGTTGAGTGCACACATTGACAACCGTTCTGTTAGATAGCTGCGTTTTGGATTTAGAAGCAGATATTTCCCTGTGCTTACTGCTGTTTCTTCCCTATGCCGGTAATGGGCTGAAAACGCCTGTTTTGGGACTCTGCAGAGAAAGTGTTTGCAGACTGCTGAATCCACACACGGGTTTAACTCTGGAAGTTGAGTGCACACATTGACAACCGTTCTGTTAGATAGCTGCGTTTTGGATTTAGAAGCAGATATTTCCCTGTGCTTACTGCTGTTTCTTCCATATGCCGGTAATGGGCTGAAAACGCCTGGTTTGGGACTCTGCAGAGAAAGTGTTTGCAGACTGCTGAATCCACACACGGGTTTAACTCTGGAAGTTGAGTGCACACATTGACAACCGTTCTGTTAGATAGCTGCGTTTTGGATTTAGAAGCAGATATTTCCCTGTGCTTACTGCTGTTTCTTCCCTATGCCGGTAATGGGCTGAAAACGCCTGTTTTGGGACTCTGCAGAGAAAGTGTTTGCAGACTGCTGAATCCACACACGGGTTTAACTCTGGAAGTTGAGTGCACACATTAACAACCTTTCTGTTAGATAGCTGCGTTTTGGATTTAGAAGCAGATATTTCCCTGTGCTTACTGCTGTTTCTTCCATATGCCGGTAATGGGCTGAAAACGCCTGTTTTGGGACTCTGCAGAGAAAGTGTTTGCAGACTGCTGAATCCACACACGGGTTTAACTCTGGATGTTGAGTGCACACATTGACAACCGTTCTGTTAGATAGCTGCGTTTTGGATTTAGAAGCAGATATTTCCCTGTGCTTACTGCTGTTTCTTCCCTATGCCGGTTATGGGCTGAAAACGCCTGCTTTGGGACTCTGCAGAGAAAGTGTTTGCAGACTGCTGAATCCACACACGGGTTTAACTCTGGAAGTTGAGTGCACACATTGACAACCGTTCTGTTAGATAGCTGCGTTTTGGATTTAGAAGCAGATATTTCCCTGTGCTTACTGCTGTTTCTTCCATATGCCGGTAATGGGCTGAAAACGCCTGTTTTGGGACTCTGCAGAGAAAGTGTTTGCAGACTGCTGAATCCACACACGGGTTTAACTCTGGAAGTTGAGTGCACACATTGACAACCGTTCTGTTAGATAGCTGCGTTTTGGATTTAGAAGCAGATATTTCCCTGTGCTTACTGCTGTTTCTTCCATATGCCGGTAATGGGCTGAAAACGCCTGTTTTGGGACTCTGCAGAGAAAGTGTTTGCAGACTGCTGAATCCACACACGGGTTTAACTCTGGAAGTTGAGTGCACACATTGACAACCGTTCTGTTAGATAGCTGCGTTTTGGATTTAGAAGCAGATATTTCCCTGTGCTTACTGCTGTTTCTTCCATATGCCGGTAATGGGCTGAAAACGCCTGGTTTGGGACTCTGCAGAGAAAGTGTCTGCAGACTGCTGAATCCACACACGGGTTTAACTCTGGAAGTTGAGTGCACACATTGACAACCGTTCTGTTAGATAGCTGCGTTTTGGATTTAGAAGCAGATATTTCCCTGTGCTTACTGCTGTTGCTTCCATATGCCGGTAATGGGCTGAAAACGCCTGTTTTGGGACTCTGCAGAGAAAGTGTTTGCAGACTGCTGAATCCACACACGGGTTTAACTCTGGAAGTTGAGTGCACACATTGACAACCGTTCTGTTAGATAGCTGCGTTTTGGATTTAGAAGCAGATATTTCCCTGTGCTTACTGCTGTTTCTTCCATATGCCGGTAATGGGCTGAAAACGCCTGGTTTGGGACTCTGCAGAGAAAGTGACTGCAGACTGCTGAATCCACACACGGGTTTAACTCTGGAAGTTGAGTGCACACATTGACAACCGTTCTGTTAGATAGCTGCGTTTTGGATTTAGAAGCAGATATTTCCCTGTGCTTACTGCTGTTTCTTCCATATGCCGGTAATGGGCTGAAAACGCCTGTTTTGGGACTCTGCAGAGAAAGTGTTTGCAGACTGCTGAATCCACACACGGGTTTAACTCTGGAAGTTGAGTGCACACATTGACAACCGTTCTGTTAGATAGCTGCGTTTTGGATTTAGAAGCAGATATTTCCCTGTGCTTACTGCTGTTTCTTCCATATGCCGGTAATGGGCTGAAAACGCCTGTTTGGGGACTCTGCAGAGAAAGTGTTTGCAGACTGCTGAATCCACACACGGGTTTAACTCTGGAAGTTGAGTGCACACATTGACAACCGTTCTGTTAGATAGCTGCGTTTTGGATTTAGAAGCAGATATTTCCCTGTGCTTACTGCTGTTTCTTCCCTATGCCGGTAATGGGCTGAAAACGCCTGTTTTCGGACTCTGCAGAGAAAGTGTCTGCAGACTGCTGAATCCACACACAGGTTTAACTCTGGAAGTTGAGTGCACACATTGACAACCGTTCTGTTAGATAGCTGCGTTTTGGATTTAGAAGCAGATATTTCCCTGTGCTTACTGCTGTTTCTTCCCTATGCCGGTAATGGGCTGAAAACGCCTGTTTTGGGACTCTGCAGAGAAAGTGTTTGCAGACTGCTGAATCCACACACGGGTTTATCTCTGGAAGTTGAGTGCACACATTGACAACCGTTCTGTTATATAGCTGCGTTTTGGATTTAGAAGCAGATATTTCCCTGTGCTTACTGCTGTTTCTTCCCTATGCCGGTAATGGGCTGAAAACGCCTGTTTTGTGACTCTGCCCAGAAAGTGTTTGCAGACTGCTGAATCCACACACGGGTTTATCTCTGGAAGTTGAGTGCACGCATTGACAACCATTCAGTTAGATAGCTGCCTTTTGGTTTTAGAAGCAGTTATTTCTCTTTACAGCATATACTCTCATTCACTCTGGAATATCCAAACGCAGCTCCTAAAAGAAACGGGTTTCTAAGTGTAATCAGATATTTCTCTTTACATCTTGTACCCCAGTACACTCTGATATTTGCAAACGCAGCTCCTGGAAGAAACGTGTTTGTAACTCGCTGAATTTGAGTATATATTGAAGTCTCTTAGGTGAATGAACACACAGCAGAGGAGTTTGAAAAAAACATTTCTTCCATGTTATAGATGCACTGTTACTGCTATTGCTTTTAGGCTGGTGTTTTCCTGGAAATGTTGGTTTTAGAATTTCCATATAAATGGTTTGTAAACTGCTGCTTAAGTGGAGCAGTTTAATTCGTTAAGTTGAATGCCCTCATTCACAATCATTCTGTTAGCTAGCTCCGTTTTGGTTTTAGAAGCCTGTGTTTCTAGTTACAGCATATACTCCCATTCATTCTGGAATAGCCAAACGCAGCTCCCAGAATAGGCGTGTTTCTAAGTCGCTGAATCTAAACATAGATTCAACTCCCTTAGGTGAACGAACACACAGCACAGCAGTTTGAAAGAAACGTTTTATTTGAGTTTTAGACGCAGTCTTATTGCTATTTCTTAGAGGCCGGTATTTTGCTGGGAGTGTCTGTTTTAGAATCTGCACAAAAATCTTTTCTAAACTGCTGCATAGAAACAACAGTTTATCTCAATAAGCTGAATGCACACAGTGACAACCATTCTGTTAGATGGCTCCGTGTTTGTTTTAGAACCAGATATTTCACTTTAAACCTTATACTCCAGTACACTCTGGAATATGCAAATGCAGCTCCTGGAAGAAACGTGTTTCTTACTCGCTGAATCTGAACATATACTCAAGACTCTTAGGTGAATGAACACAGAGCAGAGCATTTTGAAGAAAACGTTTCTTCTATGTTATAGATGCAGTCTTACTGCTACTTCTTTTAGGCTGGTGTTTTGCTGCAAATGTTGATTTTAGAATTTGCATATAAAGGGTTTCTAAACTGCTGCCTAAGAAGAGCAGATTAACCCTTTAAGTTGAATGCACACATTCACAACCATTCTGTTAGATAGCTCCGTTTTGGTTTTAGAAACAGATATTTCTCTTTACAGCATTTACTCCCATACACTCTGGAATATCGAAATGCAGCTCCTAGAATAAACGTGTTTCAAACTCGCTGAATCCAAACATAGATTCAACGACCTTTGGTGAACGAACACACTGCAGAGCAGTTTGAAAGAAACGTTCCCTCTGAGTTTTAGACGCAGTCTTACTGCTATTTCTTATAGGCCGGTATTTTGCTGGAAATGTCTGTTTGAGAATCTACACAGAAATGTTTTCTAAACTGCTGCATACAAACAGCAGTTTAGCTCAGTAAGTTGAATGCACACATTGACCACCATTCCATTAGATCATCCGTTTTTCTTTTGGAACGAGACATTTGTCTTTACATCTTATACTTCAGTATACTCTGGAATAGGCAAACACAGCTCCTGGAAGAAACGTGTTGCTAACTAGCTGAATCTGAACATATATTCAAGTCTCTTATATGAATGAACACACAGCAGAGCAGTTTGAAAACAGTTTCTTCCATGTTAAAGATGCAGTCTTACTGCTATTTCCTTTAGGCTGGTGTTTTGCTGGAAAGCTCTGTATGAGAATTTGCATATAAAGGGTTTCTAAAGTGCTCCATGAGAAGAGCAGTTTACCTCTTTAAGCCGAAGGCACACATTCACAACCACTCTGCTAGATAGATCCATTTTGGTTTTAGAAACAGATATTTCTCTTTACAGCATATACTCCCATTCATTCTGGAATATCCAAAGACAGCTCCTAGAATGAACGTGTTTCTATCTCGCTGAATCTAAATACAGATTAAACTCCCTTAGGTCAAAGAACACACGGCCGAGCAGTTTGAAAGAAACGTTTCTTCTGAGTTTTAGACGCAGTCTTAATGCTCTTTCTCATATAGGCCGGTACTGGGCCGGAAAGGCCTGTTTTGAGACTCTGCACAGAAAGTGTTTGCAGACTGCTGAATCCACACACGGGTTTAACTCTGGAAGTTGAGTGCACACATTAACAACCTTTCTGTTAGATAGCTGCGTTTTGGATTTAGAAGCAGATATTTCCCTGTGCTTACTGCTGTTTCTTCCATATGCCGGTAATGGGCTGAAAACGCCTGTTTTGGGACTCTGCAGAGAAAGTGTTTGCAGACTGCTGAATCCACACACGGGTTTAACTCTGGAAGTTGAGTGCACACATTGACAACCGTTCTGTTAGATAGCTGCGTTTTGGATTTAGAAGCAGATATTTCCCTGTGCTTACTGCTGTTTCTTCCATATGCCGGTAATGGGCTGAAAACGCCTGCTTTGGGACTCTGCAGAGAAAGTGTTTGCAGACTGCTGAATCCACACACGGGTTTAACTCTGGAAGTTGAGTGCACACATTGACAACCGTTCTGTTAGATAGCTGCGTTTAGGATTTAGAAGCAGATATTTCCCTGTGCTTACTGCTGTTTCTTCCATATGCCGGTAATGGGCTGAAAACGCCTGTTTTGGGACTCTGCAGAGAAAGTGTTTGCAGACTGCTGAATCCACACACGGGTTTAACTCTGGAAGTTGAGTGCACACATTGACAACCGTTCTGTTAGATAGCTGCGTTTTGGATTTAGAAGCAGATATTTCCCTGTGCTTACTGCTGTTTCTTCCATATGCCGGTAATGGGCTGAAAACGCCTGTTTTGGGACTCTGCAGAGAAAGTGTTTGCAGACTGCTGAATCCACACACGGGTTTAACTCTTGAAGTTGAGTGCACACATTGACAACCGTTCTGTTAGATAGCTGCGTTTTGGATTTAGAAGCAGATATTTCCCTGTGCTTACTGCTGTTTCTTCCATATGCCGGTAATGGGCTGAAAACGCCTGTTTGGGGACTCTGCAGAGAAAGTGTTTGCAGACTGCTGAATCCACGCACGGGTTTATCTCTGGAAGTTGAGTGCACGCATTGACAACCATTCAGTTAGATAGCTGCCTTTTGGTTTTAGAAGCAGTTATTTCTCTTTACAGCATATACTCTCATTCACTCTGTAATTTCCAAACGCAGCTCCTAAAAGAAACGGGTTTCTAAGTATAATCAGATATTTCTCTTTACATCTTGTACCCCAGTACACTCTGATATATGCATACGCAGCTCCTGGAAGAAACGTGTTTGTAACTCGCTAAATCTGTGCATATATTGAAGTCTCTTAGGTGAATGAACACACAGCAGAGGAGTTTGAAAAAAACATTTCTTCCATGTTATAGATGCACTGTTAACTGCTATTGCTTTTAGGCTGGTGTTTTCCTGGAAATGTTGTTTTTAGAATTTCCATATAAATGGTTTGTAAACTGCTGCTTAAGTGGAGCAGTTTAATTCGTTAAGTTGAATGCCCTCATTCACAATCATTCTGTTAGCTAGCTCCGTTTTGGTTTTAGAAGCCTGTGTTTCTAGTTACAGCATATACTCCCATTCATTCTGGTATAGCCAAACGCAGCTCCCAGAATAGACGTGTTTCTAAGTCGCTGAATCTAAACATAGATTCAACTCCCTTAGGTGAACGAACACACAGCACAGCAGTTTGAAAGAAACGTTTTATTTGAGTTTTAGACGCAGTCTTATTGCTATTTCTTAGAGGCCGGTATTTTGCTGGGAATGTCTGTTTTAGAATCTGCACAAAAATCTTTTCTAAACTGCTGCATAGAAACAACAGTTTATCTCAATAAGCTGAATGCACACAGTGACAACCATTCTGTTAGATGGCTCCGTGTTTGTTTTAGAACCAGATATTTCACTTTAAACCTTATACTCCAGTACACTCTGGAATATGCAAATGCAGCTCCTGGAAGAAACGTGTTTCTTACTCGCTGAATCTGAATATATACTCAAGACTCTTAGGTGAATGAACACAGAGCAGAGCATTTTGAAGAAAACGTTTCTTCTATGTTATAGATGCAGTCTTACTGCTACTTCTTTTAGGCTGGTGTTTTGCTGCAAATGTTGATTTTAGAATTTGCATATAAAGGGTTTCTAAACTGCTGCCTAAGAAGAGCAGATTAACCCTTTAAGTTGAATGCACACATTCACAACCATTCTGTTAGATAGCTCCGTTTTGGTTTTAGAAACAGATATTTCTCTTTACAGCATTTACTCCCATACACTCTGGAATATCGAAATGCAGCTCCTAGAATAAACGTGTTTCAAACTCGCTGAATCCAAACATAGATTCAACGACCTTTGGTGAACGAACACACTGCAGAGCAGTTTGAAAGAAACGTTCCCTCTGAGTTTTAGACGCAGTCTTACTGCTATTTCTTATAGGCCGGTATTTTGCTGGAAATGTCTGTTTGAGAATCTACACAGAAATGTTTTCTAAACTGCTGCATACAAACAGCAGTTTAGCTCAGTAAGTTGAATGCACACATTGACAACCATTCCATTAGATCATCCGTTTTTCTTTTGGAACGAGACATTTGTCTTTACATCTTATACTCCAGTATACTCTGGAATAGGCAAACACAGCTCCTGGAAGAAACGTGTTGCTAACTAGCTGAATCTGAACATATATTCAAGTCTCTTATATGAATGAACACACAGCAGAGCAGTTTGAAAACAGTTTCTTCCATGTTAAAGATGCAGTCTTACTGCTATTTCCTATAGGCTGGTGTTTTGCTGGAAAGGTCTGCATGAGAATTTGCATATAAAGGGTTTCTAAAGTGCTGCATGAGAAGAGCAGTTTACCTCTTTAAGCCGAAGGCACACATTCACAACCACTCTGCTAGATAGATCCATTTTGGTTTTAGAAACAGATATTTCTCTTTACAGCATATACTCCCATTCAATCTGGAATGTCCAAAGACAACTCCTAGAATAAACGTGTTTCTATCTCGCTGAATCTAAACATAGATTCAACTCCCTTAGGCCAAAGAACACAAGGCCGAGCAGTTTGAAAGAAACGTGTCTTCTGAGTTTTAGACGCAGTCTTAATGCTCTTTCTTATATATGCCGGTACTGGGCCGGAAAGGCCTGTTTTGAGACTCTGCACAGAAAGTGTTTGCAGACTGCTGAATCCACACACGGGTTTAACTCTGGAAGTTGAGTGCACACATTGACAACCGTTCTGTTAGATAGCTGCGTTTTGGATTTAGAAGCAGATATTTCCCTGTGCTTACTGCTGTTTCTTCCCTCTGCCGGTAATGGGCTGAAAACGCCTGGTTTGGGACTCTGCAGAGAAAGTGTTTGCAGACTGCTGAATCCACAGACGGGTTTAACTCTGGAAGTTGAGTGCACACATTGACAACCGTTCTGTTAGATAGCTGCGTTTTGGATTTAGAAGCAGATATTTCCCTGTGCTTACTGCTGTTTCTTCCATATGCCGGTAATGGGCTGAAAACGCCTGTTTGGGGACTCTGCAGAGAAAGTGTTTGCAGACTGCTGAATCCACGCACGGGTTTATCTCTGGAAGTTGAGTGCACGCATTGACAACCATTCAGTTAGATAGCTGCCTTTTGGTTTTAGAAGCAGTTATTTCTCTTTACAGCATATACTCTCATTCACTCTGGAATTTCCAAACGCAGCTCCTAAAAGAAACGGGTTTCTAAGTATAATCAGATATTTCTCTTTACATCTTGTACCCCAGTACACTCTGATATATGCATACGCAGCTCCTGGAAGAAACGTGTTTGTAACTCGCTAAATCTGTGCATATATTGAAGTCTCTTAGGTGAATGAACACACAGCAGAGGAGTTTGAAAAAAACATTTCTTCCATGTTATAGATGCACTGTTAACTGCTATTGCTTTTAGGCTGGTGTTTTCCTGGAAATGTTGTTTTTAGAATTTCCATATAAATGGTTTGTAAACTGCTGCTTAAGTGGAGCAGTTTAATTCGTTAAGTTGAATGCCCTCATTCACAATCATTCTGTTAGCTAGCTCCGTTTTGGTTTTAGAAGCCTGTGTTTCTAGTTACAGCATATACTCCCATTCATTCTGGTATAGCCAAACGCAGCTCCCAGAATAGACGTGTTTCTAAGTCGCTGAATCTAAACATAGATTCAACTCCCTTAGGTGAACGAACACACAGCACAGCAGTTTGAAAGAAACGTTTTATTTGAGTTTTAGACGCAGTCTTATTGCTATTTCTTAGAGGCCGGTATTTTGCTGGGAATGTCTGTTTTAGAATCTGCACAAAAATCTTTTCTAAACTGCTGCATAGAAACAACAGTTTATCTCAATAAGCTGAATGCACACAGTGACAACCATTCTGTTAGATGGCTCCGTGTTTGTTTTAGAACCAGATATTTCACTTTAAACCTTATACTCCAGTACACTCTGGAATATGCAAATGCAGCTCCTGGAAGAAACGTGTTTCTTACTCGCTGAATCTGAACATATACTCAAGACTCTTAGGTGAATGAACACAGAGCAGAGCATTTTGAAGAAAACGTTTCTTCTATGTTATAGATGCAGTCTTACTGCTACTTCTTTTAGGCTGGTGTTTTGCTGCAAATGTTGATTTTAGAATTTGCATATAAAGGGTTTCTAAACTGCTGCCTAAGAAGAGCAGATTAACCCTTTAAGTTGAATGCACACATTCACAACCATTCTGTTAGATAGCTCCGTTTTGGTTTTAGAAACAGATATTTCTCTTTACAGCATTTACTCCCATACACTCTGGAATATCGAAATGCAGCTCCTAGAATAAACGTGTTTCAAACTCGCTGAATCCAAACATAGATTCAACGACCTTTGGTGAACGAACACACTGCAGAGCAGTTTGAAAGAAACGTTCCCTCTGAGTTTTAGACGCAGTCTTACTGCTATTTCTTATAGGCCGGTATTTTGCTGGAAATGTCTGTTTGAGAATCTACACAGAAATGTTTTCTAAACTGCTGCATACAAACAGCAGTTTAGCTCAGTAAGTTGAATGCACACATTGACAACCATTCCATTAGATCATCCGTTTTTCTTTTGGAACGAGACATTTGTCTTTACATCTTATACTCCAGTATACTCTGGAATAGGCAAACACAGCTCCTGGAAGAAACGTGTTGCTAACTAGCTGAATCTGAACATATATTCAAGTCTCTTATATGAATGAACACACAGCAGAGCAGTTTGAAAACAGTTTCTTCCATGTTAAAGATGCAGTCTTACTGCTATTTCCTATAGGCTGGTGTTTTGCTGGAAAGGTCTGCATGAGAATTTGCATATAAAGGGTTTCTAAAGTGCTGCATGAGAAGAGCAGTTTACCTCTTTAAGCCGAAGGCACACATTCACAACCACTCTGCTAGAAAGATCCATTTTGGTTTTAGAAACAGATATTTCTCTTTACAGCATATACTCCCATTCAATCTGGAATGTCCAAAGACAACTCCTAGAATAAACGTGTTTCTATCTCGCTGAATCTAAACATAGATTCAACTCCCTTAGGCCAAAGAACACAAGGCCGAGCAGTTTGAAAGAAACGTGTCTTCTGAGTTTTAGACGCAGTCTTAATGCTCTTTCTTATATATGCCGGTACTGGGCCGGAAAGGCCTGTTTTGAGACTCTGCACAGAAAGTGTTTGCAGACTGCTGAATCCACACACGGGTTTAACTCTGGAAGTTGAGTGCACACATTGACAACCGTTCTGTTAGATAGCTGCGTTTTGGATTTAGAAGCAGATATTTCCCTGTGCTTACTGCTGTTTCTTCCCTCTGCCGGTAATGGGCTGAAAACGCCTGGTTTGGGACTCTGCAGAGAAAGTGTTTGCAGACTGCTGAATCCACAGACGGGTTTAACTCTGGAAGTTGAGTGCACACATTGACAACCGTTCTGTTAGATAGCTGCGTTTTGGATTTAGAAGCAGATATTTCCCTGGGCTTACTGCTGTTTCTTCCATATGCCGGTAATGGGCTGAAAACGCCTGTTTTGGGACTCTGCAGAGAAAGTGTCTGCAGACTGCTGAATCCACACACGGGTTTAACTCTGGAAGTTGAGTGCACACATTGACAACCGTTCTGTTAGATAGCTGCGTTTTGGATTTAGAAGCAGATATTTCCCTGTGCTTACTGCTGTTTCTTCCATATGCCGGTAATGGGCTGAAAACGCCTGCTTTGGGACTCTGCAGAGAAAGTGTTTGCAGACTGCTGAATCCACACACGGGTTTAACTCTGGAAGTTGAGTGCACACATTGACAACCGTTCTGTTAGATAGCTGCGTTTTGGATTTAGAAGCAGATATTTCCCTGTGCTTACTGCTGTTTCTTCCATATGCCGGTAATGGGCTGAAAACGCCTGCTTTGGGACTCTGCAGAGAAAGTGTTTGCAGACTGGTGAATCCACACACGGGTTTAACTCTGGAAGTTGAGTGCACACATTGACAACCGTTCTGTTAGATAGCTGCGTTTTGGATTTAGAAGCAGATATTTCCCTGTGCTTACTGCTGTTTCTTCCATATGCCGGTAATGGGCTGAAAACGCCTGCTTTGGGACTCTGCAGAGAAAGTGTTTGCAGACTGCTGAATCCACACACGGGTTTAACTCTGGAAGTTGAGTGCACACATTGACAACCGTTCTGTTAGATAGCTGCGTTTTGGATTTAGAAGCAGATATTTCCCTGGGCTTACTGCTGTTTCTTCCATATGCCGGTAATGGGCTGAAAACGCCTGCTTTGGGACTCTGCAGAGAAAGTGTTTGCAGACTGCTGAATCCACACACGGGTTTAACTCTGGAAGTTGAGTGCACACATTGACAACCGTTCTGTTAGATAGCTGCGTTTTGGATTTAGAAGCAGATATTTCCCTGTGCTTACTGCTGTTTCTTCCATATGCCGGTAATGGGCTGAAAACGCCTGTTTTGGGACTCTGCAGAGAAAGTGTTTGCAGACTGCTGAATCCACACACGAGTTTAACTCTGGAAGTTGAGTGCACACATTGACAACCGTTCTGTTAGATAGCTGCGTTTTGGATTTAGAAGCAGATATTTCCCTGTGCTTACTGCTGTTTCTTCCATATGCCGGTAATGGGCTGAAAACGCCTGTTTTGGGACTCTGCAGAGAAAGTGTTTGCAGACTGCTGAATCCACACACGAGTTTAACTCTGGAAGTTGAGTGCACACATTGACAACCGTTCTGTTAGATAGCTGCGTTTTGGATTTAGAAGCAGATATTTCCCTGTGCTTACTGTTGTTTCTTCCATATGCCGGTAATGGGCTGAAAACGCCTGTTTGGGGACTCTGCAGAGAAAGTGTTTGCAGACTGCTGAATCCACGCACGGGTTTATCTCTGGAAGTTGAGTGCACGCATTGACAACCATTCAGTTAGATAGCTGCCTTTTGGTTTTAGAAGCAGTTATTTCTCTTTACAGCATATACTCTCATTCACTCTGGAGTTTCCAAACGCAGCTCCTAAAAGAAACGGGTTTCTAAGTATAATCAGATATTTCTCTTTACATCTTGTACCCCAGTACACTCTGATATATGCATACGCAGCTCCTGGAAGAAACGTGTTTGTAACTCGCTAAATCTGTGCATATATTGAAGTCTCTTAGGTGAATGAACACACAGCAGAGGAGTTTGAAAAAAACATTTCTTCCATGTTATAGATGCACTGTTAACTGCTATTGCTTTTAGGCTGGTGTTTTCCTGGAAATGTTGTTTTTAGAATTTCCATATAAATGGTTTGTAAACTGCTGCTTAAGTGGAGCAGTTTAATTCGTTAAGTTGAATGCCCTCATTCACAATCATTCTGTTAGCTAGCTCCGTTTTGGTTTTAGAAGCCTGTGTTTCTAGTTACAGCATATACTCCCATTCATTCTGGTATAGCCAAACGCAGCTCCCAGAATAGACGTGTTTCTAAGTCGCTGAATCTAAACATAGATTCAACTCCCTTAGGTGAACGAACACACAGCACAGCAGTTTGAAAGAAACGTTTTATTTGAGTTTTAGACGCAGTCTTATTGCTATTTCTTAGAGGCCGGTATTTTGCTGGGAATGTCTGTTTTAGAATCTGCACAAAAATCTTTTCTAAACTGCTGCATAGAAACAACAGTTTATCTCAATAAGCTGAATGCACACAGTGACAACCATTCTGTTAGATGGCTCCGTGTTTGTTTTAGAACCAGATATTTCACTTTAAACCTTATACTCCAGTACACTCTGGAATATGCAAATGCAGCTCCTGGAAGAAATGTGTTTCTTACTCGCTGAATCTGAATATATACTCAAGACTCTTAGGTGAATGAACACAGAGCAGAGCATTTTGAAGAAAACGTTTCTTCTATGTTATAGATGCAGTCTTACTGCTACTTCTTTTAGGCTGGTGTTTTGCTGCAAATGTTGATTTTAGAATTTGCATATAAAGGGTTTCTAAACTGCTGCCTAAGAAGAGCAGATTAACCCTTTAAGTTGAATGCACACATTCACAACCATTCTGTTAGATAGCTCCGTTTTGGTTTTAGAAACAGATATTTCTCTTTACAGCATTTACTCCCATACACTCTGGAATATCGAAATGCAGCTCCTAGAATAAACGTGTTTCAAACTCGCTGAATCCAAACATAGATTCAACGACCTTTGGTGAACGAACACACTGCAGAGCAGTTTGAAAGAAACGTTCCCTCTGAGTTTTAGACGCAGTCTTACTGCTATTTCTTATAGGCCGGTATTTTGCTGGAAATGTCTGTTTGAGAATCTACACAGAAATGTTTTCTAAACTGCTGCATACAAACAGCAGTTTAGCTCAGTAAGTTGAATGCACACATTGACAACCATTCCATTAGATCATCCGTTTTTCTTTTGGAACGAGACATTTGTCTTTACATCTTATACTCCAGTATACTCTGGAATAGGCAAACACAGCTCCTGGAAGAAACGTGTTGCTAACTAGCTGAATCTGAACATATATTCAAGTCTCTTATATGAATGAACACACAGCAGAGCAGTTTGAAAACAGTTTCTTCCATGTTAAAGATGCAGTCTTACTGCTATTTCCTATAGGCTGGTGTTTTGCTGGAAAGGTCTGCATGAGAATTTGCATATAAAGGGTTTCTAAAGTGCTGCATGAGAAGAGCAGTTTACCTCTTTAAGCCGAAGGCACACATTCACAACCACTCTGCTAGAAAGATCCATTTTCGTTTTAGAAACAGATATTTCTCTTTACAGCATATACTCCCATTCAATCTGGAATGTCCAAAGACAACTCCTAGAATAAACGTGTTTCTATCTCGCTGAATCTAAACATAGATTCAACTCCCTTAGGCCAAAGAACACAAGGCCGAGCAGTTTGAAAGAAACGTGTCTTCTGAGTTTTAGACGCAGTCTTAATGCTCTTTCTTATATATGCCGGTACTGGGCCGGAAAGGCCTGTTTTGAGACTCTGCACAGAAAGTGTTTGCAGACTGCTGAATCCACACACGGGTTTAACTCTGGAAGTTGAGTGCACACATTGACAACCGTTCTGTTAGATAGCTGCGTTTTGGATTTAGAAGCAGATATTTCCCTGTGCTTACTGCTGTTTCTTCCATATGCCGGTAACGGGCTGAAAACGCCTGCTTTGGGACTCTGCAGAGAAAGTGTTTGCAGACTGCTGAATCCACACACGAGTTTAACTCTGGAAGTTGAGTGCACACATTGACAACCGTTCTGTTAGATAGCTGCGTTTTGGATTTAGAAGCAGATATTTCCCTGTGCTTACTGCTGTTTCTTCCATATGCCGGTAATGGGCTGAAAACGCCTGCTTTGGGACTCTGCAGAGAAAGTGTTTGCAGACTGCTGAATCCACACACGGGTTTAACTCTGGAAGTTGAGTGCACACATTGACAACCGTTCTGTTAGATAGCTGCGTTTTGGATTTAGAAGCAGATATTTCCCTGTGCTTACTGCTGTTTCTTCCATATGCCGGTAATGGGCTGAAAACGCCTGTTTGGGGACTCTGCAGAGAAAGTGTTTGCAGACTGCTGAATCCACGCACTGGTTTATCTCTGGAAGTTGAGTGCACGCATTGACAACCATTCAGTTAGATAGCTGCCTTTTGGTTTTAGAAGCAGTTATTTCTCTTTACAGCATATACTCTCATTCACTCTGGAATTTCCAAATGCAGCTCCTAAAAGAAACGGGTTTCTAAGTATAATCAGATATTTCTCTTTACATCTTGTACCCCAGTACACTCTGATATATGCATACGCAGCTCCTGGAAGAAATGTGTTTGTAACTCGCTAAATCTGTGCATATATTGAAGTCTCTTAGGTGAATGAACACACAGCAGAGGAGTTTGAAAAAAACATTTCTTCCATGTTATAGATGCACTGTTAACTGCTATTGCTTTTAGGCTGGTGTTTTCCTGGAAATGTTGTTTTTAGAATTTCCATATAAATGGTTTGTAAACTGCTGCTTAAGTGGAGCAGTTTAATTCGTTAAGTTGAATGCCCTCATTCACAATCATTCTGTTAGCTAGCTCCGTTTTGGTTTTAGAAGCCTGTGTTTCTAGTTACAGCATATACTCCCATTCATTCTGGTATAGCCAAACGCAGCTCCCAGAATAGACGTGTTTCTAAGTCGCTGAATCTAAACATAGATTCAACTCCCTTAGGTGAACGAACACACAGCACAGCAGTTTGAAAGAAACGTTTTATTTGAGTTTTAGACGCAGTCTTATTGCTATTTCTTAGAGGCCGGTATTTTGCTGGGAATGTCTGTTTTAGAATCTGCACAAAAATCTTTTCTAAACTGCTGCATAGAAACAACAGTTTATCTCAATAAGCTGAATGCACACAGTGACAACCATTCTGTTAGATGGCTCCGTGTTTGTTTTAGAACCAGATATTTCACTTTAAACCTTATACTCCAGTACACTCTGGAATATGCAAATGCAGCTCCTGGAAGAAACGTGTTTCTTACTCGCTGAATCTGAATATATACTCAAGACTCTTAGGTGAATGAACACAGAGCAGAGCATTTTGAAGAAAACGTTTCTTCTATGTTATAGATGCAGTCTTACTGCTACTTCTTTTAGGCTGGTGTTTTGCTGCAAATGTTGATTTTAGAATTTGCATATAAAGGGTTTCTAAACTGCTGCCTAAGAAGAGCAGATTAACCCTTTAAGTTGAATGCACACATTCACAACCATTCTGTTAGATAGCTCCGTTTTGATTTTAGAAACAGATATTTCTCTTTACAGCATTTACTCCCATACACTCTGGAATATCGAAATGCAGCTCCTAGAATAAACGTGTTTCAAACTCGCTGAATCCAAACATAGATTCAACGACCTTTGGTGAACGAACACACTGCAGAGCAGTTTGAAAGAAACGTTCCCTCTGAGTTTTAGACGCAGTCTTACTGCTATTTCTTATAGGCCGGTATTTTGCTGGAAATGTCTGTTTGAGAATCTACACAGAAATGTTTTCTAAACTGCTGCATACAAACAGCAGTTTAGCTCAGTAAGTTGAATGCACACATTGACAACCATTCCATTAGATCATCCGTTTTTCTTTTGGAACGAGACATTTGTCTTTACATCTTATACTCCAGTATACTCTGGAATAGGCAAACACAGCTCCTGGAAGAAACGTGTTGCTAACTAGCTGAATCTGAACATATATTCAAGTCTCTTATATGAATGAACACACAGCAGAGCAGTTTGAAAACAGTTTCTTCCATGTTAAAGATGCAGTCTTACTGCTATTTCCTATAGGCTGGTGTTTTGCTGGAAAGGTCTGCATGAGAATTTGCATATAAAGGGTTTCTAAAGTGCTGCATGAGAAGAGCAGTTTACCTCTTTAAGCCGAAGGCACACATTCACAACCACTCTGCTAGATAGATCCATTTTGGTTTTAGAAACAGATATTTCTCTTTACAGCATATACTCCCATTCAATCTGGAATGTCCAAAGACAACTCCTAGAATAAACGTGTTTCTATCTCGCTGAATCTAAACATAGATTCAACTCCCTTAGGCCAAAGAACACAAGGCCGAGCAGTTTGAAAGAAACGTGTCTTCTGAGTTTTAGACGCAGTCTTAATGCTCTTTCTTATATATGCCGGTACTGGGCCGGAAAGGCCTGTTTTGAGACTCTGCACAGAAAGTGTTTGCAGACTGCTGAATCCACACACGGGTTTAACTCTGGAAGTTGAGTGCACACATTGACAACCGTTCTGTTAGATAGATGCGTTTTGGATTTAGAAGCAGATATTTCCCTGTGCTTACTGCTGTTTCTTCCATATGCCGGTAATGGGCTGAAAACGCCTGTTTTGGGACTCTGCAGAGAAAGTGTTTGCAGACTGCTGAATCCACACACGGGTTTAACTCTGGAAGTTGAGTGCACACATTGACAACCGTTCTGTTAGATAGCTGCGTTTTGGATTTAGAAGCAGATATTTCCCTGGGCTTACTGCTGTTTCTTCCATATGCCGGTAATGGGCTGAAAACGCCTGTTTTGGGACTCTGCAGAGAAAGTGTTTGCAGACTGCTGAATCCACACACGGGTTTAACTCTGGAAGTTGAGTGCACACATTGACAACCGTTCTGTTAGATAGCTGCGTTTTGGATTTAGAAGCAGATATTTCCCTGTGCTTACTGCTGTTTCTTCCATATGCCGGTAATGGGCTGAAAACGCCTGTTTTGGGACTCTGCAGAGAAAGTGTTTGCAGACTGCTGAATCCACACACGGGTTTAACTCTGGAAGTTGTGTGCACACATTGACAACCGTTCTGTTATATAGCTGCGTTTTGGATTTAGAAGCAGATATTTCCCTGTGCTTACTGCTGTTTCTTCCATATGCCGGTAATGGGCTGAAAACGCCTGTTTTGGGACTCTGCAGAGAAAGTGTTTGCAGACTGCTGAATCCACACACGGGTTTAACTCTGGAAGTTGAGTGCACACATTGACAACCGTTCTGTTAGATAGCTGCGTTTTGGATTTAGAAGCAGATATTTCCCTGTGCTTACTGCTGTTTCTTCCATATGCCGGTAATGGGCTGAAAACGCCTGTTTTGGGACTCTGCAGAGAAAGTGTTTGCAGACTGCTGAATCCACACACGGGTTTAACTCTGGAAGTTGAGTGCACACATTGACAACCGTTCTGTTAGATAGCTGCGTTTTGGATTTAGAAGCAGATATTTCCCTGTGCTTACTGCTGTTTCTTCCATATGCCGGTAATGGGCTGAAAACGCCTGTTTTGGGACTCTGCAGAGAAAGTGTTTGCAGACTGCTGAATCCACACACGGGTTTAACTCTGGAAGTTGAGTGCACACATTGACAACCGTTCTGTTAGATAGCTGCGTTTTGGATTTAGAAGCAGATATTTCCCTGTGCTTACTGCTGTTTCTTCCATATGCCGGTAATGGGCTGAAAACGCCTGTTTGGGGACTCTGCAGAGAAAGTGTTTGCAGACTGCTGAATCCACACACGGGTTTAACTCTGGAAGTTGAGTGCACACATTGACAACCGTTCTGTTAGATAGCTGCGTTTTGGATTTAGAAGCAGATATTTCCCTGTGCTTACTGCTGTTTCTTCCATATGCCGGTAATGGGCTGAAAACGCCTGTTTTGGGACTCTGCAGAGAAAGTGTTTGCAGACTGCTGAATCCACACACGGGTTTAACTCTGGAAGTTGAGTGCACACATTGACAACCGTTCTGTTAGACAGCTGCGTTTTGGATTTAGAAGCAGATATTTCCCTGTGCTTACTGCTGTTTCTTCCATATGCCGGTAATGGGCTGAAAACGCCTGCTTTGGGACTCTGCAGAGAAAGTGTTTGCAGACTGCTGAATCCACACACGGGTTTAACTCTGGAAGTTGAGTGCACACATTGACAACCGTTCTGTTAGATAGCTGCGTTTTGGATTTAGAAGCAGATATTTCCCTGGGCTTACTGCTGTTTCTTCCATATGCCGGTAATGGGCTGAAAACGCCTGTTTTGGGACTCTGCAGAGAAAGTGTTTGCAGACTGCTGAATCCACACACGGGTTTAACTCTGGAAGTTGAGTGCACACATTGACAACCGTTCTGTTAGATAGCTGCGTTTTGGATTTAGAAGCAGATATTTCCCTGTGCTTACTGCTGTTTCTTCCATATGCCGGTAATGGGCTGAAAAAGCCTGTTTTGGGACTCTGCAGAGAAAGTGTTTGCAGACTGCTGAATCCACACACGGGTTTAACTCTGGAAGTTGAGTGCACACATTGACAACCGTTCTGTTAGATAGCTGCGTTTTGGATTTAGAAGCAGATATTTCCCTGTGCTTACTGCTGTTTCTTCCATATGCCGGTAATGGGCTGAAAACGCCTGGTTTGGGACTCTGCAGAGAAAGTGTTTGCAGACTGCTGAATCCACACACGGGTTTAACTCTGGAAGTTGAGTGCACACATTGACAACCGTTCTGTTAGATAGCTGCGTTTTGGATTTAGAAGCAGATATTTCCCTGTGCTTACTGCTGTTTCTTCCATATGCCGGTAATGGGCTGAAAACGCCTGGTTTGGGACTCTGCAGAGAAAGTGTTTGCAGACTGCTGAATCCACTCACGGGTTTAACTCTGGAAGTTCAGTGCACACATTGACAACCGTTCTGTTAGATAGCTGCGTTTTGGATTTAGAAGCAGATATTTCCCTGTGCTTACTGCTGTTTCTTCCATATGCCGGTAATGGGCTGAAAACGCCTGCTTTGGGACTCTGCAGAGAAAGTGTTTGCAGACTGCTGAATCCACACACGGGTTTAACACTGGAAGTTGAGTGCACACATTGACAACCGTTCTGTTAGATAGCTGCGTTTTGGATTTAGAAGCAGATATTTCCCTGTGCTTACTGCTGTTTCTTCCATATGCCGGTAAAGGGATGAAAACGCCTGTTTTGGGACTCTGCAGAGAAAGTGTTTGCAGACTGCTGAATCCACACACGGGTTTAACTCTGGAAGTTGAGTGCACACATTGACAACCGTTCTGTTAGATAACTGCGTTTTGGATTTAGAAGCAGATATTTCCCTGTGCTTACTGCTGTTTCTTCCATATGCCGGTAATGGGCTGAAAACGCCTGTTTGGGGACTCTGCAGAGAAAGTGTTTGCAGACTGCTGAATCCACACACGGGTTTAACTCTGGAAGTTGAGTGCACACATTGACAACCGTTCTGTTAGATAGCTGCGTTTTGGATTTGAAGCAGATATTTCCCTGTGCTTACTGCTGTTTCTTCCATATGCCGGTAATGGGCTGAAAACGCCTGCTTTGGGACTCTGCAGAGAAAGTGTTTGCAGACTGCTGAATCCACACACGGGTTTAATTCTGGAAGTTGAGTGTACACATTGACAACCGTTCTGTTAGATAGCTGCGTTTAGGATTTAGAAGCAGATATTTCCCTGTGCTTACTGCTGTTTCTTCCATATGCCGGTAATGGGCTGAAAACGCCTGCTTTGGGACTCTGCAGAGAAAGTGTTTGCAGACTGCTGAATCCACACACGGGTTTAACTCTGGAAGTTGAGTGCACACATTGACAACCGTTCTGTTAGATAGCTGCGTTTTGGATTTAGAAGCAGATATTTCCCTGTGCTTACTGCTGTTTCTTCCATATGCCGGTAATGGGCTGAAAACGACTGTTTTGGGACTCTGCAGAGAAAGTGTTTGCAGACTGCTGAATCCACACACGGGTTTAACTCTGGAAGTTGAGTGCACACATTGACAACCGTTCTGTTAGATAGCTGCGTTTTGGATTTAGAAGCAGATATTTCCCTGTGCTTACTGCTGTTTCTTCCATATGCCGGTAATGGGCTGAAAACGCCTGCTTTGGGACTCTGCAGAGAAAGTGTTTGCAGACTGCTGAATCCACACACGGGTTTAACTCTGGAAGTTGAGTGCACACATTGACAACCGTTCTGTTACATAGCTGCGTTTTGGATTTAGAAGCAGATATTTCCCTGTGCTTACTGCTGTTTCTTCCATATGCCGGTAATGGGCTGAAAACGCCTGTTTTGGGACTCTGCAGAGAAAGTGTTTGCAGACTGCTGAATCCACACACGGGTTTAACTCTGGAAGTTGAGTGCACACATTGACAACCCTTCTGTTAGATAGCTGCGTTTTGGATTTAGAAGCAGATATTTCCCTGTGCTTACTGCTGTTTCTTCCATATGCCGGTAATGGGCTGAAAACGCCTGTTTTGGGACTCTGCAGAGAAACTGTTTGCAGACTGCTGAATCCACACACGGGTTTAACTCTGGAAGTTGAGTGCACACATGGACAACCGTTCTGTTAGATAGCTGCGTTTTGGATTTAGAAGCAGATATTTCCCTTTGCTTACTGCTGTTTCTTCCATATGCCGGTAATGGGCTGAAAACGCCTGTTTGGGGACTCTGCAGAGAAAGTGTTTGCAGACTGCGGAATCCACACACGGGTTTAACTCTGGAAGTTGAGTGCACACATTGACAACCGTTCTGTTAGATAGCTGCGTTTTGGATTTAGAAGCAGATATTTCCCTGTGCTTACTGCTGTTTCTTCCATATGCCGGTAATGGGCTGAAAACGCCTGTTTTGGGACTCTGCAGAGAAAGTGTTTGCAGACTGCTGAATCCACACACGGGTTTAACTCTGGAAGTTGAGTGCACACATTGACAACCGTTCTGTTAGATAGCTGCGTTTTGGATTTAGAAGCAGATATTTCCCTGTGCTTACTGCTGTTTCTTCCATATGCCGGTAATGGGCTGAAAACGCCTGTTTTGGGACTCTGCAGAGAAAGTGTTTGCAGACTGCTGAATCCACACACGGGTTTAACTCTGGAAGTTGAGTGCACACATTGACAACCGTTCTGTTAGATAGCTGCGTTTTGGATTTAGAAGCAGATATTTCCCTGTGCTTACTGCTGTTTCTTCCATATGCCGGTAATGGGCTGAAAACGCCTGCTTTGGGACTCTGCAGAGAAAGTGTTTGCAGACTGCTGAATCCACACACGGGTTTAACTCTGGAAGTTGAGTGCACACATTGACAACCGTTCTGTTAGATAGCTGCGTTTTGGATTTAGAAGCAGATATTTCCCTGTGCTTACTGCTGTTTCTTCCATATGCCGGTAATGGGCTGAAAACGCCTGTTTTGGGACTCTGCAGAGAAAGTGTTTGCAGACTGCTGAATCCACACACGGGTTTAACTCTGGAAGTTGAGTGCACACATTGACAACCGTTCTGTTAGACAGCTGCGTTTTGGATTTAGAAGCAGATATTTCCCTGTGCTTACTGCTGTTTCTTCCATATGCTGGTAATGGGCTGAAAACGCCTGTTTTGGGACTCTGCAGAGAAAGTGTTTGCAGACTGCTGAATCCACACACGGGTTTAACTCTGGAAGTTGAGTGCACACATTGACAACCGTTCTGTTAGATAGCTGCGTTTTGGATTTAGAAGCAGATATTTCCCTGTGCTTACTGCTGTTTCTTCCATATGCCGGTAATGGGCTGAAAACGCCTGTTTTGGGACTCTGCAGAGAAAGTGTTTGCAGACTGCTGAATCCACACACGGGTTTAACTCTGGAAGTTGAGTGCACACATTGACAACCGTTCTGTTAGATAGCTGCGTTTTGGATTTAGAAGCAGATATTTCCCTGTGCTTACTGCTGTTTCTTCCATATGCCGGTAATGGGCTGAAAACGCCTGTTTGGGGACTCTGCAGAGAAAGTGTTTGCAGACTGCTGAATCCACACACGGGTTTAACTCTGGAAGTTGAGTGCACACATTGACAACCGTTCTGTTAGATAGCTGCGTTTTGGATTTAGAAGCAGATATTTCCCTGTGCTTACTGCTGTTTCTTCCATATGCCGGTAATGGGCTGAAAACACCTGTTTTGGGACTCTGCAGAGAAAGTGTTTGCAGACTGCTGAATCCACACACGGGTTTAACTCTGGAAGTTGAGTGCACACATTGACAACCGTTCTGTTAGATAGCTGCGTTTTGGATTTAGAAGCAGATATTTCCCTGTGCTTACTGCTGTTTCTTCCATATGCCGGTAATGGGCTGAAAACGCCTGTTTTGGGACTCTGCAGAGAAAGTGTTTGCAGACTGCTGAATCCACACACGGGTTTAACTCTGGAAGTTGAGTGCACACATTGACAACCGTTCTGTTAGATAGCTGCGTTTTGGATTTAGAAGCAGATATTTCCCTGTGCTTACTGCTGTTTCTTCCATATGCCGGTAATGGGCTGAAAACGCCTGTTTTGGGACTCTGCAGAGAAAGTGTTTGCAGACTGCTGAATCCACACACGGGTTTAACTCTGGAAGTTGAGTGCACACATTGACAACCGTTCTGTTAGATAGCTGCGTTTTGGATTTAGAAGCAGATATTTCCCTGTGCTTACTGCTGTTTCTTCCATATGCCGGTAATGGGCTGAAAACCCCTGTTTTGGGACTCTGCAGAGAAAGTGTTTGCAGACTGCTGAATCCACACACGGGTTTAACTCTGGAAGTTGAGTGCACACATTGACAACCGTTCTGTTAGATAGCTGCGTTTTGGATTTAGAAGCAGATATTTCCCTGTGCTTACTGCTGTTTCTTCCATATGCCGGTAATGGGCTGAAAACGCCTGCTTTGGGACTCTGCAGAGAAAGTGTTTGCAGACTGCTGAATCCACACACGGGTTTAACTCTGGAAGTTGAGTGCACACATTGACAACCGTTCTGTTAGATAGCTGCGTTTTGGATTTAGAAGCAGATATTTCCCTGTGCTTACTGCTGTTTCTTCCATATGCCGGTAATGGGCTGAAAACGCCTGTTTTGGGACTCTGCAGAGAAAGTGTTTGCAGACTGCTGAATCCACACACGGGTTTAACTCTGGAAGTTGAGTGCACACATTGACAACCGTTCTGTTAGACAGCTGCGTTTTGGATTTAGAAGCAGATATTTCCCTGTGCTTACTGCTGTTTCTTCCATATGCCGGTAATGGGCTGAAAACGCCTGTTTTGGGACTCTGCAGAGAAAGTGTTTGCAGACTGCTGAATCCACACACGGGTTTAACTCTGGAAGTTGAGTGCACACATTGACAACCGTTCTGTTAGATAGCTGCGTTTTGGATTTAGAAGCAGATATTTCCCTGTGCTTACTGCTGTTTCTTCCATATGCCGGTAATGGGCTGAAAACGCCTGTTTTGGGACTCTGCAGAGAAAGTGTTTGCAGACTGCTGAATCCACACACGGGTTTAACTCTGGAAGTTGAGTGCACACATTGACAACCGTTCTGTTAGATAGCTGCGTTTTGGATTTAGAAGCAGATATTTCCCTGTGCTTACTGCTGTTTCTTCCATATGCCGGTAATGGGCTGAAAACGCCTGTTTTGGGACTCTGCAGAGAAAGTGTTTGCAGACTGCTGAATCCACACACGGGTTTAACTCTGGAAGTTGAGTGCACACATTGACAACCGTTCTGTTAGATAGCTGCGTTTTGGATTTAGAAGCAGATATTTCCCTGTGCTTACTGCTGTTTCTTCCATATGCCGGTAATGGGCTGAAAACGCCTGTTTTGGGACTCTGCAGAGAAAGTGTTTGCAGACTGCTGAATCCACACACAGGTTTAACTCTGGAAGTTGAGTGCACACATTGACAACCGTTCTGTTAAATAGCTGCGTTTTGGATTTAGAAGCAGATATTTCCCTGTGCTTACTGCTGTTTCTTCCATATGCCGGTAATGGGCTGAAAACGCCTGTTTTGGGACTCTGCAGAGAAAGTGTTTGCAGACTGCTGAATCCACACACGGGTTTAACTCTGGAAGTTGAGTGCACACATTGAAAACCGTTCTGTTAGATAGCTGCGTTTTGGATTTAGAAGCAGATATTTCCCTGTGCTTACTGCTGTTTCTTCCATATGCCGGTAATGGGCTGAAAACGCCTGTTTTGGGACTCTGCAGAGAAAGTGTTTGCAGACTGCTGAATCCACACACGGGTTTAACTCTGGAAGTTGAGTGCACACATTGACAACCGTTCTGTTAGATAGCTGCGTTTTGGATTTAGAAGCAGATATTTCCCTGTGCTTACTGCTGTTTCTTCCATATGCCGGTAATGGGCTGAAAAGGCCTGTTTTGGGACTCTGCAGAGAATGTGTTTGCAGACTGCTGAATCCACACACGGGTTTAACTCTGGAAGTTGAGTGCACACATTGACAACCGTTCTGTTAGATAGCTGCGTTTTGGATTTAGAAGCAGATATTTCCCTGTGCTTACTGCTGTTTCTTCCATATGCCGGTAATGGGCTGAAAACGCCTGCTTTGGGACTCTGCAGAGAAAGTGTTTGCAGACTGCTGAATCCACACACGGGTTTAACTCTGGAAGTTGAGTGCACACATTGACAACCGTTCTGTTAGATAGCTGCGTTTTGGATTTAGAAGCAGATATTTCCCTGTGCTTACTGCTGTTTCTTCCATATGCCGGTAATGGGCTGAAAACGCCTGTTTTGGGACTCTGCAGAGAAAGTGTTTGCAGACTGCTGAATCCACACACGGGTTTAACTCTGGAAGTTGAGTGCACACATTGACAACCGTTCTGTTAGATAGCTGCGTTTTTTATTTAGAAGCAGATATTTCCCTGTGCTTACTGCTGTTTCTTCCATATGCCGGTAATGGGCTGAAAACGCCTGGTTTGGGACTCTGCAGAGAAAGTGTTTGCAGACTGCGGAATCCACACACGGGTTTAACTCTGGAAGTTGAGTGCACACATTGACAACCGTTCTGTTAGATAGCTGCGTTTTGGATTTAGAAGCAGATATTTCCCTGTGCTTACTGCTGTTTCTTCCTTATGCCGGTAATGGGCTGAAAACTCCTGGTTTGGGACTCTGCAGATAAAGTGTTTGCAGACTGCTGAATCCACACACGGGTTTAACTCTGGAAGTTGAGTGCACACATTGACAACCGTTCTGTTAGATAGCTGCGTTTTGGATTTAGAAGCAGATATTTCCCTGTGCTTACTGATGTTTCTTCCATATGCCGGTAATGGGCTGAAAACGCCTGTTTTGGGACTCTGCAGAGAAAGTGTTTGCAGACTGCTGAATCCACACTCGGGTTTAACTCTGGAAGTTGAGTGCACACTTTGACAACCGTTCTGTTAGATAGCTGCGTTTTGGATTTAGAAGCAGATATTTCCCTGTGCTTACTGCTGTTTCTTCCATATGCCGGTAATGGGCTGAAAACGCCTGGTTTGGGACTCTGCAGAGAAAGTGTTTGCAGACTGCTGAATCCACACACGGGTTTAACTCTGGAAGTTGAGTGCACACATTGACAACCGTTCTGTTAGATAGCTGCGTTTTGGATTTAGAAGCAGATATTTCCCTGTGCTTACTGCTGTTTCTTCCATATGCCGGTAATGGGCTGAAAATGCCTGTTTTGGGACTCTGCAGAGAAAGTGTTTGCAGACTGCTGAATCCACACACGGGTTTAACTCTGGAAGTTGAGTGCACACATTGACAACCGTTCTGTTAGATAGCTGCGTTTTGGATTTAGAAGCAGATATTTCCCTGTGCTTACTGCTGTTTCTTCCATATGCCGGTAATGGGCTGAAAAGGCCTGTTTTGGGACTCTGCAGAGAATGTGTTTGCAGACTGCTGAATCCACACACGGGTTTAACTCTGGAAGTTGAGTGCACACATTGACAACCGTTCTGTTAGATAGCTGCGTTTTGGATTTAGAAGCAGATATTTCCCTGTGCTTACTGCTGTTTCTTCCATATGCCGGTAATGGGCTGAAAACGCCTGCTTTGGGACTCTGCAGAGAAAGTGTTTGCAGACTGCTGAATCCACACACGGGTTTAACTCTGGAAGTTGAGTGCACACATTGACAACCGTTCTGTTAGATAGCTGCGTTTTGGATTTAGAAGCAGATATTTCCCTGTGCTTACTGCTGTTTCTTCCATATGCCGGTAATGGGCTGAAAACGCCTGTTTTGGGACTCTGCAGAGAAAGTGTTTGCAGACTGCTGAATCCACACACGGGTTTAACTCTGGAAGTTGAGTGCACACATTGACAACCGTTCTGTTAGATAGCTGCGTTTTTTATTTAGAAGCAGATATTTCCCTGTGCTTACTGCTGTTTCTTCCATATGCCGGTAATGGGCTGAAAACGCCTGGTTTGGGACTCTGCAGAGAAAGTGTTTGCAGACTGTGGAATCCACACACGGGTTTAACTCTGGAAGTTGAGTGCACACATTGACAACCGTTCTGTTAGATAGCTGCGTTTTGGATTTAGAAGCAGATATTTCCCTGTGCTTACTGCTGTTTCTTCCTTATGCCGGTAATGGGCTGAAAACTCCTGGTTTGGGACTCTGCAGATAAAGTGTTTGCAGACTGCTGAATCCACACACGGGTTTAACTCTGGAAGTTGAGTGCACACATTGACAACCGTTCTGTTAGATAGCTGCGTTTTGGATTTAGAAGCAGATATTTCCCTGTGCTTACTGATGTTTCTTCCATATGCCGGTAATGGGCTGAAAACGCCTGTTTTGGGACTCTGCAGAGAAAGTGTTTGCAGACTGCTGAATCCACACTCGGGTTTAACTCTGGAAGTTGAGTGCACACTTTGACAACCGTTCTGTTAGATAGCTGCGTTTTGGATTTAGAAGCAGATATTTCCCTGTGCTTACTGCTGTTTCTTCCATATGCCGGTAATGGGCTGAAAACGCCTGGTTTGGGACTCTGCAGAGAAAGTGTTTGCAGACTGCTGAATCCACACACGGGTTTAACTCTGGAAGTTGAGTGCACACATTGACAACCGTTCTGTTAGATAGCTGCGTTTTGGATTTAGAAGCAGATATTTCCCTGTGCTTACTGCTGTTTCTTCCATATGCCGGTAATGGGCTGAAAATGCCTGTTTTGGGACTCTGCAGAGAAAGTGTTTGCAGACTGCTGAATCCACACACGGGTTTAACTCTGGAAGTTGAGTGCACAAATTGACAACCGTTCTGTTAGATAGCTGCGTTTTGGATTTAGAAGCAGATATTTCCCTGTGCTTACTGCTGTTTCTTCCATATGCCGGTAATGGGCTGAAAACGCCTGGTTTGGGACTCTGCAGAGAAAGTGTTTGCAGACTGCTGAATCCACACACGGGTTTAACTCTGGAAGTTGAGTGCACACATTGACAACCGTTCTGTTAGATAGCTGCGTTTTGGATTTAGAAGCAGATATTTCCCTGTGCTTACTGCTGTTTCTTCCATATGCCGGTAATGGGCTGAAAACGCCTGTTTTGGGACTCTGCAGAGAAAGTGTTTGCAGACTGCTGAATCCACACACGGGTTTAACTCTGGAAGTTGAGTGCACACATTGACAACCGTTTTGTTAGATAGCTGCGTTTTGGATTTAGAAGCAGATATTTCCCTGTGCTTACTGCTGTTTCTTCCATATGCCGGTAATGGGCTGAAAACGCCTGCTTTGGGACTCTGCAGAGAAAGTGTTTGCAGACTGCGGAATCCACACACGGGTTTAACTCTGGAAGTTGAGTGCACACATTGACAACCGTTCTGTTAGATAGCTGCGTTTTGGATTTAGAAGCAGATATTTCCCTGTGCTTACTGCTGTTTCTTCCTTATGCCGGTAATGGGCTGAAAACTCCTGGTTTGGGACTCTGCAGATAAAGTGTTTGCAGACTGCTGAATCCACACACGGGTTTAACTCTGGAAGTTGAGTGCACACATTGACAACCGTTCTGTTAGATAGCTGCGTTTTGGATTTAGAAGCAGATATTTCCCTGTGCTTACTGCTGTTTCTTCCATATGCCGGTAAAGGGCTGAAAACGCCTGTTTTGGGACTCTGCAGAGAAAGTGTTTGCAGACTGCTGAATCCACACTCGGGTTTAACTCTGGAAGTTGAGTGCACACATTGACAACCGTTCTGTTAGATAGCTGCGTTTTGGATTTAGAAGCAGATATTTCCCTGTGCTTACTGCTGTTTCTTCCATATGCCGGTAATGGGCTGAAAACGCCTGGTTTGGGACTCTGCAGAGAAAGTGTTTGCAGACTGCTGAATCCACACACGGGTTTAACTCTGGAAGTTGAGTGCACACATTGACAACCGTTCTGTTAGATAGCTGCGTTTTGGATTTAGAAGCAGATATTTCCCTGTGCTTACTGCTGTTTCTTCCATATGCCGGTAATGGGCTGAAAACGCCTGTTTTGGGACTCTGCAGAGAAAGTGTTTGCAGACTGCTGAATCCACACACGGGTTTAACTCTGGAAGTTGAGTGCACACATTGACAACCGTTCTGTTAGATAGCTGCGTTTTGGATTTAGAAGCAGATATTTCCCTGTGCTTACTGCTGTTTCTTCCATATGCCGGTAATGGGCTGAAAACGCCTGTTTTGGGACTCTGCAGAGAAAGTGTTTGCAGACTGCTGAATCCACACACGGGTTTAACTCTGGAAGTTGAGTGCACACATTGACAACCGTTCTGTTAGATAGCTGCGTTTTGGATTTAGAAGCAGATATTTCCCTGTGCTTACTGCTGTTTCTTCCATATGCCGGTAATGGGCTGAAAACGCCTGTTTTGGGACTCTGCAGAGAAAGTGTTTGCAGACTGCTGAATCCACACACGGGTTTAACTCTGGAAGTTGAGTGCACACATTGACAACCGTTCTGTTAGATAGCTGCGTTTTGGATTTACAAGCAGATATTTCCCTGTGCTTACTGCTGTTTCTTCCATATGCCGGTAATGGGCTGAAAACGCCTGTTTTGGGACTCTGCAGAGAAAGTGTTTGCAGACTGCTGAATCCACACACGGGTTTAACTCTGGAAGTTGAGTGCACACATTGACAACCGTTCTGTTAGATAGCTGCGTTTTGGATTTAGAAGCAGATATTTCCCTGTGCTTACTGCTGTTTCTTCCATATGCCGGTAATGGGCTGAAAACCCCTGTTTTGGGACTCTGCAGAGAAAGTGTTTGCAGACTGCTGAATCCACACACGGGTTTAACTCTGGAAGTTGAGTGCACACATTGACAACCGTTCTGTTAGATAGCTGCGTTTTGGATTTAGAAGCAGATATTTCCCTGTGCTTACTGCTGTTTCTTCCATATGCCGGTAATGGGCTGAAAACGCCTGTTTTGGGACTCTGCAGAGAAAGTGTTTGCAGACTGCGGAATCCACACACGGGTTTAACTCTGGAAGTTGAGTGCACACATTGACAACCGTTCTGTTAGATAGCTGCGTTTTGGATTTAGAAGCAGATATTTCCCTGTGCTTACTGCTGTTTCTTCCATATGCCGGTAATGGGCTGAAAACGCCTGTTTTGGGACTCTGCAGAGAAAGTGTCTGCAGACTGCTGAATCCACACACCGGTTTAACTCTGGAAGTTGAGTGCACACATTGACAACCGTTCTGTTAGATAGCTGCGTTTTAGATTTAGAAGCAGATATTTCCCTGTGCTTACTGCTGTTTCTTCCATATGCCGGTAATGGGCTGAAAACGCCTGTTTTCGGACTCTGCAGAGAAAGTGTTTGCAGACTGCTGAATCCACACACCGGTTTAACTCTGGAAGTTGAGTGCACACATTGACAACCGTTCTGTTAGATAGCTGCGTTTTGGATTTAGAAGCAGATATTTCCCTGTGCTTACTGCTGTTTCTTCCGTATGCCGGTAATGGGCTGAAAACGCCTGGTTTGGGACTCTGCAGAGAAAGTGTTTGCAGACTGCTGAATCCACACACGGGTTTAACTCTGGAAGTTGAGTGCACACATTGACAACCGTTCTGTTAGATAGCTGCGTTTTGGATTTAGAAGCAGATATTTCCCTGTGCTTACTGCTGTTTCTTCCGTATGCCGGTAATGGGCTGAAAACGCCTGGTTTGGGACTCTGCAGAGAAAGTGTTTGCAGACTGCTGAATCCACACACGGGTTTAACTCTGGAAGTTGAGTGCACACATTGACAACCGTTCTGTTAGATAGCTGCGTTTTGGATTTAGAAGCAGATATTTCCCTGTGCTTACTGCTGTTTCTTCCATATGCCGGTAATGGCTGAAAACGCCTGTTTTGGGACTCTGCAGAGAAAGTGTTTGCAGACTGCTGAATCCACACACGGGTTTAACTCTGGAAGTTGAGTGCACACATTGAAAACCGTTCTGTTAGATAGCTGCGTTTGGATTTAGAAGCAGATATTTCCCTGTGCTTACTGCTGTTTCTTCCATATGCCGGTAATGGGCTGAAAACGCCTGTTTTGGGACTCTGCAGAGAAAGTGTTTGCAGACTGCTGAATCCACACACGGGTTTTAACTCTGGAAGTTGAGTGCACACATTGACAACCGTTCTGTTAGATAGCTGCGTTTTGGATTTAGAAGCAGATATTTCCCTGTGCTTACTGCTGTTTCTTCCATATGCCGGTAATGGGCTGAAAACGCCTGTTTTGGGACTCTGCAGAGAAAGTGTTTGCAGACTGCTGAATCCACACACGGGTTTAACTCTGGAAGTTGAGTGCACACATTGACAACCGTTCTGTTAGATAGCTGCGTTTTGGATTTAGAAGCAGATATTTCCCTGTGCTTACTGCTGTTTCTTCCATATGCCGGTAATGGGCTGAAAACTCCTGGTTTGGGACTCTGCAGAGAAAGTGTTTGCAGACTGCTGAATCCACACACGGGTTTAACTCTGGAAGTTGAGTGCACACATTGACAACCGTTCTGTTAGATAGCTGCGTTTTGGATTTAGAAGCAGATATTTCCCTGTGCTTACTGCTGTTTCTTCCATATGCCGGTAATGGGCTGAAAACGCCTGTTTTGGGACTCTGCAGAGAAAGTGTTTGCAGAGTGCTGAATCCACACACGGGTTTAACTCTGGAAGTTGAGTGCACACATTGACAACCGTTCTGTTAGATAGCTGCGTTTTGGATTAGAAGCAGATATTTCCCTGTGCTTACTGCTGTTTCTGCCATATGCCGGTAATGGGCTGAAAACGCCTGCTTTGGGACTCTGCAGAGAAAGTGTTTGCAGACTGCTGAATCCACACACGGGTTTAACACTGGAAGTTGCGTGCACACATTGACAACCGTTCTGTTAGATAGCTGTGTTTTGGATTTAGAAGCAGATATTTCCCTGTGCTTACTGCTGTTTCTTCCATATGCCGGTAAAGGGCTGAAAACGCCTGTTTTGGGACTCTGCAGAGAAAGTGTTTGCAGACTGCTGAATCCACACACGGGTTTAACTCTGGAAGTTGAGTGCACACATTGACAACCGTTCTGTTAGATAGCTGCGTTTTGGATTTAGAAGCAGATATTTCCCTGTGCTTACTGCTGTTTCTTCCATATGCCGGTAATGGGCTGAAAACGCCTGTTTTGGGACTCTGCAGAGAAAGTGTTTGCAGACTGCGGAATCCACACACGGGTTTAACTCTGGAAGTTGAGTGCACACATTGACAACCGTTCTGTTAGATAGCTGCGTTTTGGATTTAGAAGCAGATATTTCCCTGTGCTTACTGCTGTTTCTTCCATATGCCGGTAATGGGCTGAAAACGCCTGTTTTGGGACTCTGCAGAGAAAGTGTCTGCAGACTGCTGAATCCACACACAGGTTTAACTCTGGAAGTTGAGTGCACACATTGACAACCGTTCTGTTAGATAGCTGCGTTTAGATTTAGAAGCAGATATTTCCCTGTGCTTACTGCTGTTTCTTCCATATGCCGGTAATGGGCTGAAAACGCCTGTTTTCGGACTCTGCAGAGAAAGTGTTTGCAGACTGCTGAATCCACACACGGTTTAACTCTGGAAGTTGAGTGCACACATTGACAACCGTTCTGTTAGATAGCTGCGTTTTGGATTTAGAAGCAGATATTTCCCTGTGCTTACTGCTGTTTCTTCCGTATGCCGGTAATGGGCTGAAAACGCCTGGTTTGGGACTCTGCAGAGAAAGTGTTTGCAGACTGCTGAATCCACACACGGGTTTAACTCTGGAAGTTGAGTGCACACATTGACAACCGTTCTGTTAGATAGCTGCGTTTTGGATTTAGAAGCAGATATTTCCCTGTGCTTACTGCTGTTTCTTCCGTATGCCGGTAATGGGCTGAAAACGCCTGGTTTGGGACTCTGCAGAGAAAGTGTTTGCAGACTGCTGAATCCACACACGGGTTTAACTCTGGAAGTTGAGTGCACACATTGACAACCGTTCTGTTAGATAGCTGCGTTTTGGATTTAGAAGCAGATATTTCCCTGTGCTTACTGCTGTTTCTGCCATATGCCGGTAATGGGCTGAAAACGCCTGCTTTGGGACTCTGCAGAGAAAGGGTTTGCAGACTGCTGAATCCACACACGGGTTTAACACTGGAAGTTGCGTGCACACATTGACAACCGTTCTGTTAGATAGCTGTGTTTTGGATTTAGAAGCAGATATTTCCCTGTGCTTACTGCTGTTTCTTCCATATGCCGGTAATGGGCTGAAAACGCCTGTTTTGGGACTCTGCAGAGAAAGTGTTTGCAGACTGCTGAATCCACACACGGGTTTAACTCTGGAAGTTGAGTGCACACATTGACAACCGTTCTGTTAGATAGCTGCGTTTTGGATTTAGAAGCAGATATTTCCCTGTGCTTACTGCTGTTTCTTCCATATGCCGGTAATGGGCTGAAAACGCCTGTTTTGGGACTCTGCAGAGAAAGTGTTTGCAGACTGCTGAATCCACACACGGGTTTAACTCTGGAAGTTGAGTGCACACATTGACAACCGTTCTGTTAGATAGCTGCGTTTTGGATTTAGAAGCAGATATTTCCCTGTGCTTACTGCTGTTTCTTCCATATGCCGGTAATGGGCTGAAAACCCCTGTTTTGGGACTCTGCAGAGAAAGTGTTTGCAGACTGCTGAATCCACACACGGGTTAACTCTGGAAGTTGAGTGCACACATTGACAACCGTTCTGTTAGATAGCTGCGTTTTGGATTTAGAAGCAGATATTTCCCTGTGCTTACTGCTGTTTCTTCCATATGCCGGTAATGGGCTGAAAACCCCTGTTTTGGGACTCTGCAGAGAAAGTGTTTGCAGACTGCTGAATCCACACACGGGTTTAACTCTGGAAGTTGAGTGCACACATTGACAACCGTTCTGTTAGATAGCTGCGTTTTGGATTTAGAAGCAGATATTTCCCTGTGCTTACTGCTGTTTCTTCCATATGCCGGTAATGGGCTGAAAACGCCTGTTTTGGGGACTCTGCAGAGAATGTGTTTGCAGACTGCTGAATCCACACACGGGTTTAACTCTGGAAGTTGAGTGCACACATTGACAACCGTTCTGTTAGATAGCTGCGTTTTGGATTTAGAAGCAGATATTTCCCTGTGCTTACTGCTGTTTCTTCCATATGCCGGTAATGGGCTGAAAACGCCTGTTTTGGGACTCTGCAGAGAAAGTGTTTGCAGACTGCTGAATCCACACACGGGTTTACTCTGGAAGTTGAGTGCACACATTGACAACCGTTCTGTTAGATAGCTGCGTTTTGGATTTAGAAGCAGATATTTCCCTGTGCTTACTGCTGTTTCTTCCATATGCCGGTAATGGGCTGAAAACGCCTGTTTTGGGACTCTGCAGAGAAAGTGTTTGCAGACTGCTGAACCCACACACGGGTTTAACTCTGGAAGTTGAGTGCACACATTGACAACCGTTCTGTTAGATAGCTGCGTTTTGGATTTAGAAGCAGATATTTCCCTGTGCTTACTGCTGTTTCTTCCATATGCCGGTAATGGGCTGAAAACGCCTGTTTTGGGACTCTGCAGAGAAAGTGTTTGCAGACTGCTGAATCCACACACGGGTTTAACTCTGGAAGTTGAGTGCACACATTGACAACCGTTCTGTTAGATAGCTGCGTTTGGATTTAGAAGCAGATATTTCCCTGTGCTTACTGCTGTTTCTGCCATATGCCGGTAATGGGCTGAAAACGCCTGCTTTGGGACTCTGCAGAGAAAGTGTTTGCAGACTGCTGAATCCACACACGGTTTAACTCTGGAAGTTGAGTGCACACATTGACAACCGTTCTGTTAGATAGCTGCGTTTTGGATTTAGAAGCAGATATTTCCCTGTGCTTACTGCTGTTTCTTCCATATGCCGGTAAAGGGCAGAAAACGCCTGTTTTGGGACTCTGCAGAGAAAGTGTTTGCAGACTGCTGAATCCACACACGTGTTTAACTCTGGAAGTGAGTGCACACATTGACAACCGTTCTGTTAGATAGCTGCGTTTTGGATTTAGAAGCAGATATTTCCCTGTGCTTACTGCTGTTTCTTCCATATGCCGGGTAATGGGCTGAAAACGCCTGTTTTGGGACTCTGCAGAGAAAGTGTTTGCAGACTGCGGAATCCACACACGGGTTTAACTCTGGAAGTTGAGTGCACACATTGACAACTGTTCTGTTAGATAGCTGCGTTTTGGATTTAGAAGCAGATATTTCCCTGTGCTTACTGCTGTTTCTTCCATATGCCGGTAATGGGCTGAAAACGCCTGTTTTGGGACTCTGCAGAGAAAGTGTTTGCAGACTGCTGAATCCACACACGGGTTTAACTCTGGAAGTTGAGTGCACACATTGACAACCGTTCTGTTAGATAGCTGCGTTTTGGATTTAGAAGCAGATATTTCCCTGTGCTTACTGCTGTTTCTTCCATATGCCGGTAATGGGCTGAAAACGCCTGTTTTGGGACTCTGCAGAGAAAGTGTTTGCAGACTGCTGAATCCACACACGGGTTTAACTCTGGAAGTTGAGTGCACACATTGACAACCGTTCTGTTAGATAGCTGCGTTTTGGATTTAGAAGCAGATATTTCCCTGTGCTTACTGCTGTTTCTTCCATATGCCGGTAATGGGCTGAAAACGCCTGTTTTGGGACTCTGCAGAGAAAGTGTTTGCAGACTGCTGAATCCACACACGGGTTTAACTCTGGAAGTTGAGTGCACACATTGACAACCGTTCTGTTAGATAGCTGCGTTTTGGATTTAGAAGCAGATATTTCCCTGTGCTTACTGCTGTTTCTTCCATATGCCGGTAATGGGCTGAAAACGCCTGTTTTGGGACTCTGCAGAGAAAGTGTTTGCAGGACTGCTGAATCCACACACGGGTTAACTCTGGAAGTTGAGTGCACACATTGACAACCGTTCTGTTAGATAGCTGCGTTTTGGATTTAGAAGCAGATATTTCCCTGTGCTTACTGCTGTTTCTTCCATATGCCGGTAATGGGCTGAAAACCCCTGTTTTGGGACTCTGCAGAGAAAGTGTTTGCAGACTGCTGAATCCACACACGGGTTTAACTCTGGAAGTTGAGTGCACACATTGACAACCGTTCTGTTAGATAGCTGCGTTTTGGATTTAGAAGCAGATATTTCCCTGTGCTTACTGCTGTTTCTTCCATATGCCGGTAATGGGCTGAAAACGCCTGTTTTGGGACTCTGCAGAGAATGTGTTTGCAGACTGCTGAATCCACACACGGGTTTAACTCTGGAAGTTGAGTGCACACATTGACAACCGTTCTGTTAGATAGCTGCGTTTTGGATTTAGAAGCAGATATTTCCCTGTGCTTACTGCTGTTTCTTCCATATGCCGGTAATGGGCTGAAAACGCCTGTTTTGGGACTCTGCAGAGAAAGTGTTTGCAGACTGCTGAATCCACACACGGGTTTAACTCTGGAAGTTGAGTGCACACATTGACAACCGTTCTGTTAGATAGCTGCGTTTGGATTTAGAAGCAGATATTTCCCTGTGCTTACTGCTGTTTCTTACATATGCCGGTAATGGGCTGAAAACGCCTGTTTTGGGACTCTGCAGAGAAAGTGTTTGCAGACTGCTGAATCCACACACGGGTTTAACTCTGGAAGTTGAGTGCACACATTGACAACCGTTCTGTTAGATAGCTGCGTTTTGGATTTAGAAGCAGATATTTCCCTGTGCTTACTGCTGTTTCTTCCATATGCCGGTAATGGGCTGAAAACGCCTGTTTTGGGACTCTGCAGAGAAAGTGTTTGCAGACTGCTGAATCCACACACGGGTTTAACTCTGGAAGTTGAGTGCACACATTGACAACCGTTCTGTTAGATAGCTGCGTTTTGGATTTAGAAGCAGATATTTCCCTGTGCTTACTGCTGTTTCTTCCATATGCCGGTAATGGGCTGAAAACGCCTGTTTTGGGACTCTGCAGAGAAAGTGTTTGCAGACTGCTGAATCCACACACGGGTTTAACTCTGGAAGTTGAGTGCACACATTGACAACCGTTCTGTTAGATAGCTGCGTTTTGGATTTAGAAGCAGTTATTTCCCTGTGCTTACTGCTGTTTCTTCCATATGCCGGTAATGGGCTGAAACGCCTGTTTTGGGACTCTGCAGAGAAAGTGTTTGCAGACTGCTGAATCCACACACGGGTTTAACTCTGGAAGTTGAGTGCACACATTGACAACCGTTCTGTTAGATAGCTGCGTTTTGGATTTAGAAGCAGATATTTCCCTGTGCTTACTGCTGTTTCTTCCATATGCCGGTAATGGACTGAAAACCCCTGTTTTGGGACTCTGCAGAGAAAGTGTTTGCAGACTGCTGAATCCACACACGGGTTTAACTCTGGAAGTTGAGTGCACACATTGACAACCGTTCTGTTAGATAGCTGCGTTTTGGATTTAGAAGCAGATATTTCCCTGTGCTTACTGCTGTTTCTTCCATATGCCGGTAATGGGCTGAAAACGCCTGTTTTGGGACTCTGCAGAGAATGTGTTTGCAGACTGCTGAATCCACACACGGGTTAACTCTGGAAGTTGAGTGCACACATTGACAACCGTTCTGTTAGATAGCTGCGTTTTGGATTTCGAAGCAGATATTTCCCTGTGCTTACTGTTCTTCATATGCCGGTAATGGGCTGAAAACGCCTGTTTTGGGACTCTGCAGAGAAAGTGTTGCAGACTGCTGAATCCACACACGTGTTTAACTCTGGAAGTTGAGTGCACACATTGACAACCGTTCTGTTAGATAGCTGCGTTTTGGATTAGAAGCAGATATTTCCTGTGCTTACTGCTGTTTCTTCCATATGCCGGTAATGGGCTGAAAACGCCTGTTTTGGGACTCTGCAGAGAAAGTGTTTGCAGACTGCTGAATCCACACACGGG
>NW_026989086.1:0-31332 GCF_030222135.1 Aotus nancymaae
CGTTCCTTTTTGTCGCTGAATGGTATTCCATTGCATTGTTGTACTTCAAGTTGATTATGCTAGTTTTTGTTTGAAAGTAGTTTTTCAAAGCATCTGTCTAAACATGTACATTTTAGGGGCGCATTTGCTGGATTGTAGGTAAGACTTGTTTATCTTTGGGAAAAACTGCCAAACTATCTCCCAGAGTGGCTGTACAATTACTGCATTCTGCTAACAGTGAATGAAGCACCTGTTGTTCTTCAACCTCCACTCGTTATTGTTCAGCTTTTTTTAGAGTCTCACAGTTCTACCGGGTGTGCAGTGGTATCTCAGCATTACTTTAATTTGCAGTCTCCTAATGAGACATGATGTTGAACATCCTTTTGTGTAATTATTTGCTATCTGTATATTTTCCGTGTTTTTTTTTTTTTTTTTTTTTTTTTGACAGTGTCTTCCTCTGTCATTCAGGCTGGAGTGCAATGGTGTGATCTCGGCTCACTGCAACCTCCACCTCCTGTGTTCAGACAATTCTTTTGCCTCAGCCTCCCAAGTAGCTGGGGTTACAGGTGCCCACCACCACGCCTGGCTAACCTCCAGATTTGGAGTTATTTTTCAGGATTGGTTTGGCTTTTCAGGATTCCTTGGATTCCATATAAACATTAGGATCAGCTTTCCCATTTCTGTCCCAAGGCCTTTGGGATTTTCATAGGAATAACATTGAATCTGTAGATTGCTTTGTTTAGTTTGGCAAACTTAACGAATATGGTCTTCAAATCCATGAACATGATATGTTTTTACATTTATTTGGGCTTTGTTTAATTTCCTTAAGCAGTGTCTTATAATTTCCCCCTTTTAAGTCTTACACTTTGATTACATTTATCCTAAGCATATTATTGCCATTGGTATTATTTAAAGTGAAATTTTTATGATTTTGTTTTCAGATTATTCATTGCTAGTGTATATGTATAAAATGGATTTTTTGGCCGGGGACAGTGGCTCACACCTGTAATCCCAGCACCTTTAGAGGCCGAGGCAGACAGATCACCTGAGGTCAGGAGTTGGAGACTAGCCTGGCCAACATGGTGAAAACCTGTCTCTACTAAAAATACAAATTTAGCTGGGCATGGTGGCATATGGCTGTAATTCCAGCTTTATCAAAAGCACTTTCTGCAACAGCTGAGAATATTATGGGGTGTTTTCCATTCATTCTAACAATACTGTGTGTTACATGAAGGGCATTAGTGTGTGGGACCACCGTTGATTTACTGGGATAAAAAATCGTGTTCATGGTGTCTGATCCTTTGAAAATGCTGTTGCTTTTAATATGCTATTGTTTTGTTGAAGATTATTAAGTCTATATTTCTGAGGTTATAGATCAGTCCTTGAAGTGGCATGGCACTGAGTAGGATAGATCAGGGTGAGACTGTGTATAGGCTACAGTTGGTATTTACAGAGTTAGTGTGTCAGGATATTATAAAATGAAGAGATATGGGTTGAAGGGTTCAGAGTTTACCAGTTGAAGATGATGGCATAAGGGCTTCAAGTAGGAGATTCAGGTCGGTGGTTGGGAGCTGCATAGTAAGACATTAGAGAGATCAGGTGAGTAACCAGGGTTAGACTGAGAGGTCAGGATTACAGGGAAGAGTTAGGGTGAAAGGGCGGTGAGGTTTAGGATTAGGGTTACAGTAAAGGTTTGAGTAGGTTTAGATTAAGGTTAGAATTAGAGTGGGTAAAAGTAAAGTTAGAAATTATGGTTGAGGGTTACCACAAGGTTAGCTTTAGAGATAAGGGTAATCAGAGTAGGGTTCGGGTTAGGGTTGGGGTTAGGGGTTAGGGTTGGGGGTTAGGGTAGGGGTTAAGGAACATCTCTTCACTTATTTATATTTCTTTTGGTTTCTCTCAACTGTTTTTCATGGTTTTCTGAATGCATATTTGCATCCATTTTGTTACATTCATACTTAAGGGATTCAACTTTAGGGGTGCTATTGTAAATGGCATTTTAATATTTCAGTTCCAATTATTTCCATTTGTTATTGCTGATACGAAGAAATGAAACTGACTTTTGCCTACTGGACATCTTTTTTAGTTTTTAAAATCTCCATTCTGGGGAGCCGCGGTGGCTCCGGCCAGTTGTCCTGGCGCTTGAGGAGGCAAGGCTATGCGTTCAAGGCCAACCTGGGCAATATGAGAACCTCTCAGTCATTAAAAAAATAATAATAAATAAATACAATCTCTGTTCTGGCCAGGCATTCACACCTGTAATCCCAGCACTTTGGGAGGCTGAGGTGGGTGGATCACCTGAGATCAGGAGTTTTGAGACCAGCCTGGCCAACATGGCGAAACCCCGTCTCTACTGAAAATACAAAAATTAGCAGGAAATGGTTGCATGTGCCTGTAATCCCAGCTACTTAGGGGGCTGAGGCAGAAGGATCACTTAAACCTGGGAGGTGGAGGTTGCAGTGAGCTGAGATCATGCCACTGCACTCCAGCCTGGGCAACAGAGCAAGAACTCTGTTTAAAAACAAAAAGAAAAAAATAAAAAAAACCCTCCATCTGTTCCTTCAAGGCATGGGACGGTGGGCTGGATTTCAGTTGAAATTTCGAGAATCACAGCCTGAGATAATCTAAACCCTGATTTTCCGAAATTCCCCAGGGCTTCCACCAGGGGGCGCCGAGCTCCTGCCGAACCAGGGGCGCCCACGGGAACCGCAGTGGATTCCTCACTCGTGCCCTGGGGCTTCGACCCTGAGGAAGGGGCCTCCTTCTACTCAGGACCCGCCACCCGGGAGAGTCCGTGGTTAAGGACAGTCAGTCACCAGGCAAGGTAAGGAGGAAAATGCTTCCTGTCAGCAGCCACAAGTGCTGAGGAGGGAGTCCTGCCATGGGCCTTACTTCCCTGTCACGGTCTACGCAGCCTATTGTAAAATGGTGTCCCTTCTGCCCGACGTTGGCTGCGTGTCATGACAGGTGAGTGCAGCTTGTCTTACAGATCCGGGCTTGTTTCTGGGGAGAGATCACGGTGCTGAGAAAGGAGTGACACTGAGCAGTGCCATCAGGATGGGCGGGGGCGGCGGTGACTGGGGACCCGCAGGTGCTGCGGGGTCACAGACACTTTCACTCGTGTTTTAATAGCTCATTTGTCTCACGGCATTAAAGTAGTTGAAACAGTATGGATATATTTAACAGTACGCCACATGATAACTAGAAATGTTAAGTTTAAATACATTGTTTATACCTCTCCACGCAAAATAACATATACCAAATATTCATATATAAATATGCAAAGATTGTGAGCTCAACAAAGTGCAGATTTAGCTTGAAAATCTGGGGAGGGGATATGATGTCTTCGACCCTTTCCTATACCTGCCAGAGTACAGGAACTGCAGGAGCAGTTCTTACTTTTGTTTGAGGGCCACGTAGCTGGGGATCTGGGCAGGAGCAGTTCTTATTGTTGTTTGAGGGCCGGGCATCCGGGGATCTAGGCAGGAGCAGTTCTTTTTGCATTTTGATGATCATGCAGCTGTGGCCCTGGGCAGGAAGAGTTCTTTCTGTTTTTTGACGACCACGCAGCTGGGAATCTGGCAGGAGCAGTTCTTTTTGTCCTTTTAGGGCCACACAGCTGTAGACCTGGGTAGGAGCAGTTCTTATTTTAGTTGGAGGGTTTCACAGCTGTGACCCTTTGCAGGAGCAGTTGTTTTGTTGTTAGAGGGTTACACAGCTGTGGCCCTGGGCAGAAGCAGTTGTTTTTGTTGTTTGAGGGTGGCAGAGTTATCGACCTGGGCCGGAGGTGATGTTAATTTTGTTTGAGGCCACGGAGTTTGGGGTTTGGGCTGGAGAAGTTCTTACCATAGTTTGTGGGCCGCAGAGCTGTGTCCCTGTGCAGTAGCAGTTCTTTTTGTCATTTCAGGGCCGGGCCGCTTGGTATCTGGGCAGGAGCAGTTCTTTGTGTTGTTTGTGGGCTGCACAGCTGCTGACCTGTGCAGGAGGGGTCTTACATAATCCACACAGATGGTGTTCTGTGCAGGCGTGGTTCTTACCTTAGGTTGATGGCCGCATTTGGGTACCTGGACAGGAGTAGTTGTTACTTTAGTTTGAGGGCTGCACTGCTGGGGACTTGGGCAGGAGAGGTTCTTACTTTAGTTTGAGGACTGTGCATTTGGAGACAGGACAGGAGTGGTTCTTACCTTAGTCTGAGGGGGCAGGAGCGGTTTTTACTTTAGTTAGAGTCAGAGATTCCAGAGAATCCAGTGTTGCTGTTGAGTAAGGGTAGGTTAGCTGGAATCCTTGCAAGGAGTCAGTGATGCTGTTATGTCTGAGGTTCTTGGAGCTAAACATGGAGCCAAAATTGGAAAGGAGAGAGAGAGAGAGTCACAGGAGGGCACCTGGAACTGTAGATGTAGCTGTACACCAAGCCAGCTAAGCCTGGGAGTGTCTCAGGCCTAGGTATCAATGCATTCTCTTTCCTCCTTCACAGTTGGGATTTGTTTTCTGTCTCACAAGACAGAAAGACCCTGATCAATATCCTTAGCAATTGAAAAGCTTTAAAAAAACTAAATGATGTTGACAATAATAATAGTAGAAATTTAACCAGGATTATCCTGACTGATAGAGACAAAATCACACATACACACAAAATATGTCTTTTCAATAGTTAGTAAAATAAAAATAAATAGAAAAATAGGTCCAAGTAAAGCTCTATAGTTGTTTCATGGAGAAGGGGTGAAGGACAGAGGTGATTCTGAGAGTTGCTGCTGATGGACACACGGAGAACTTACATTTTCCACACGCAGTTTCTGTGCACGATGATCTGTGAGACCTGGCAGCTGGGTCACTTTGCACAGCTGGGGATGCAGTGAGCGTCACAGAAGGACCCCGTCCCAGCTGGTCCTGCCTCTCTGCTGTGGTAAGTGTGGCCTCTGATCTCCGACAACTGACTGAGTTTTGAGGGGAGGCCAGGTCTGTGAGCACAAGGGTATCCATGGTGAGGTTCCGTGGGTGGAACATCTCAGATGTGCTTGAGGTTCCTTCCTGATGCTCATCTGCCATCTTGCTCTTGAACGCATCTTGTTTATAACTGTCTTCTCAATACTGTATAGGAAATAAACACTTGTATAATATGGGTCAGGCATAAGGAATGTTCACACATTGGACACACGGGACCTCCACCAAGTTTAGGGAATAGAATCTGAAGAAACCGAACTTTGGATGCTCCCTGGAGGCCCCTCCCGAATCCCAGTCCCTTCCGTTCTCCTTCAGAGGGAGTGGCTTTCTGCTTTAGTCTTTATCATTCCCGTACTTTTCTTCGTGGCACGTTTCTTTCCCCGCATTTGTGCGCATCCCTAAACAGCACTGCATGTGGTTTTTGAACACTCTGTTGTCTTTTTGAGACAGGGTCTTGCTGTGTTACTTCGGCTGAGGTTTTGAACTTTGATGTGAAGAAGTCTCCTGTGTGGCTGCTTCTCTGCTGCACTGGCTCTGAGCATTTGCTCCACGTCTGTTTTCTTCCTCCGTTCTCTTCCTGAAACCGTCCACACTGACCCGATTCATTTTCATTGCTACATCATCTCTCATGGTGGACGGAACTGTGGGAAATGTCTTCGTTTTCCTGCTGATGAGTGTTTGGCCAGGTGGGCCCCTAGGCCCGTGTTACTGCGAAGGTTCTTGGGCATTTCTTTTGTACACAAGTGCAGTTTCTTCTGGTGAGTAGCTTTCAATTTTTAAAATTTCATCCCAGTGAGACATGTAATTTTCCTCATAAGCCACGACACACACCGTTTCATAAGCAAGCACAGCAACAGTAATTCACAGTCATTCTTCGTGGTGGCTGAGCATTCCTGTGGCTCTCCATTTTCCCCAACACTTGCACTGATTGTGGGATTTTTGCCAGTCTGCTGGGTGTCACCTGGTATCTCACCCTGTTAGGCTGAGACCCTTTTCATGATTTTATCGGCCATTCCTCTACATTTTTTTCTTCTGTGAAGGGCTGGTTCAGCTCTTTTGCCATGTTTCTGTTTACTTGTTTATATTTTTGCCTTTTTCTAATATTACTATTACTATGCTCTGTCCCCCACGCTGGAGTGCAGTGGCACAATCTCAGCTCACTGCAACCTCTGCCTTCTGGGTTCAAGCGATTCTCCTTCCTCAGCCTCCTGAGTAGCTGAGATTACAGATATGCACCACCACACCCAGCCAATTTTTATTTTGTAGTTTTAGTAGAGACAGGGCTTCACCATGCTCATCTTAAATTGCTGAGCTCAGGTGATCCACCCACCTTGGCCTCCCAAAGTCCCGGGATTACACAGGTGTGAGCCACTGCTCCTGGGCTCATTTCTTAAACTTTTTAATCATGATTTTTCTAACACATTCAGCCTCATATGATGTCCTGAGGCAATGTGGACAAGGTAATTTATTGATTGGAAAGTGTAGTAAAACGTTTTACTGTATTTCAGAATAAGTAGATTCACAATGATAAAGTAAATATATCGGGAATGGTCAGTATTTATTTCAGTAAACATCTTCTAGGAAAAAAGTATCTTGCAATTTGTGAGCCTCAAATATCTGAGACAGGTCTGTCAATTTAGAAAGCTTATTTGGCCAAGATTGAGGAATGTGCCTGTGACCCAGCCTCAGGAGGTCCTGATGACGTGTGCCCAAGGTCAGGGCACAGCTTGGTTCAGCACATTTTGGGGAGACATGAGGCATCATTAATATATTTAAGATGTACATTGGTTTCATCCAGAGAGGCAGGACAACTCCAAGCAGGGCTGGAGTCTCACAAGCATCACTCAGAGAGGGAAATGGCTTCTCTACGTGCAGGGGAACACAATTGTTTAAAAGGCTTCTGCAGTGGGGCATTGGGTGGAAGGGAACATGGAGCTGGGAAGAGTTTAGCTTTTGCTTTTAACAGAGTGAATCATCAGCTGCAGAACCAGGGAACCAGCAGGCTGGAGCCGATTCCCCCAGGGACTGTGGCTGGCTGGGCTGTAGTCAAATGCAGGTGAGGTCTGACCACGCAACAGGTTGTCAAATGACATTCAAGATGGGGAACGACGTAGAGTCACCGATCAAAGCGAGTTCCTGTGTGTGTTTCCTGGGTTTCCATGGACTAAATGCGTCTGCTCACTCCTGCCAGGCCACTGGGTCTCTGTGCTTCCCTGGAGGTGGGTGTGTGGCCTGAGGGAGGTGCCTGCGGCCTCCTGCCTGTGTGGGGAACACACATGTGAGAGTGACCAGAAGGAGGAGGCAGAGGAGGGGACCCTCAGAGCAGCTGGTCTGCTGTGGCTTGTGGACTTCTGTATTCCAAGTCTCTGGAGGTGCCATTCTACTCACACATAATTGATCCTCAGCCCAATAGAAATGTCTTCACGGCAGATCCCTAGACTGCACATACAAAACATTCACCATTCTGGATAAAAATATTCATAAACATTGTTTCAGAAATTGTCTTGGCTTGTCAGTGTGTACAGGTACCTTTCTGTGCTTCATGGTTGTGTGTCTGCACATACGCTTCCGTCTCTGTGTGTTCCTGTGTCGGCATGTGTGTGTGTTTGGGGAGGGTGGAAGAGGCCACCTTGCCGAGGATGAGTCTGACCTGCCTCGCCATCTCCCCCGCCATCCACTGGTCGTTCTTGTGCAGCACTGGCCTATTGTTTGAAGCCGACTGGGTGCAGTGAATAACGTTTCATTTGTTTTCATAAAGCTGTGGTTGCAAAGCCAGAGTGAGATGCCAGTGAGGACATCACAGGCCCTCGTCCTAGTCTGTTTCTCTGTCTACGTAGGCATGTATCTAAGGACTTTAGCCAATATACACACAAAAAATCTATAAATCCACGAGACAAAACACACAGCTCAGTAGCACAGTAGTTAGAAACTTGTACCAATGCCTCAGAAAGAAAATATCCAAATAACTGGTTAATGTGTTAAAAGGGCTCATATCATTACTGTTCAGGAAACAAGGATTAAAAACCCAAATGTGATGCCTCTGTATACTTACTACATGCTGAAATTAAAAAGGCAGAAACCTAAATCAAGTACTGGGAGTGGCATGAGGCAGCTGGAACTTGTGTGTGCTGTTGGGGAGCAGAAAGGCGCAGGCCAGGAAAACCACCTACAGGAACTCACCAGGTCAAATGTACAGAAAGTGCCTGAGAAGCCAGCCCTGCACTCACTCACCTTCTATCGGCCGGCCTCTGAGACGTGATAGTAGCCTCTGTGATACAACATGGCTCCTCATCAGTGTGTGCCTGGCCACCTGTGTGCAGGTGCATCTGTGCACCTGGAGAAATGGACCGGGATGGCCACAGCAGAGTGCTTGCAAACCCTAGCCAGGAGCCCAGCGCTGCGTCCCTGTGCAGGGGACAGATGTCTGAAGATGAGACTTATCAGGGACTCACAGAAACTGCTCATCTGGATTTTCTACTCAAGGGAAAGGTGACAAATTCTGCTCATAAAGAGATAAGCAGGGCCGGGCAAGGTGGCTCATGCCTGTAATCCCAGCACTTTGGGAGGTTGAGGCGGGTGGATTACCTGAGGTCAGGAGTTTAAGACCAGCCTGGCCAACATGATGAAACCGGTCTCTACAAAAATACAAACATCAGCTGGGTGTGGTGGCATGTGCCTGTAATCCCAGCTACTCTGGAGGCTGAGGTAGAAGAATCACTTTAACCTGGGAGGCAGAGGTTGCAGTGAGCCGAGATTGTGCCAGTGTGAGACTCCATCTAAAAAAAAGCAAAGATAAGGAGAACTTTCAAAAATGAAATTTTAATGCAAGTATTTAAACATTTTTTTCCATTTGTAAAATCAAAATGGAGCTAGGAGTGTGGCTCAGGGCTGGCTGCTCAGGCATTCTCGGGTTCCTGCTGGAACCTGTGGGCAGAGGCCGGACAACCACCCCAGCAGTCTCCGCACCCTCCAAGAGGGAGGACATTGCCAAGAATGTTGTTAATCATATTTGCTGATTTGTCAAGATGAGGACTTTGTAGTCTGAAACAACTGAGTAGTTGATTACAGTTAAATCATGGCAGATGCTTCTGACTTAACGTTTTCCCTCTCCAGCGTGCCCTACGACGAGTCTGTCTTTCCCCCTTAACTTAAATGTTGCTAATCTCAATGCCCGTGTAGCAACTATGGTGTTTTGCCTCTAAGACTTCAAAGTCCATTCAACTTTAATCAATCAAGGCCAAAAAAGAAATTTCATTACAGATTGTGGGCATTTTCACTGAATTCAGTAGCCAATGCTAGCAAAAAGTCATCACTAGGAAGCACCTTCAGATAACTTTAAAGTAAAGCATTTTTATCTTGTTGAAATTAAAAATTAATGGAGGGTGTTAAATTTTGATTTTTATGTTGAACAGTGATTCAGCACTCAATACACCTTGCTCCAGAAATATTAAAAGCCTGGAATTTATGACAATAATGAATCTTGTTTTATTGAAATAATAGAGACAAATGGATTGCAAGAAAGAAACATGGCAAACAATAAGTTGGAAAACTGCTGTTATAAAATCATTCACTTTGGGGCAATATGCACCGCCTCTGGAATGATGAAACACTTTGGTATTGGGAGACTGGAGGCAGAATTGTTATTCAGAACTTGGTACAACGCCAAGGACAGTGACTCCCAAGCTGAAAATGAAGGACAAACGTTGCTGTGTGCAGTGTCATGGTGACAGGAGAAGCTCTGTTCTTTTTTGTTTTAATTTTTTAATTTCTCGAGACAAGATCTTGCCCTGTCACCAGGGCCGGAGTGCAGAGGCACAGTTGCAGCTCTCTGCAGCCTTGACCTCCTGGGCTCAAGCGATCCTCTCACCTCAGCCTCCCAAGTAGCTGGGATCACAGGCACACACCACCAGGCCAGGATAATTTTTAAAATTTTTTTGTAGAGATGAGGTTTCACCACGTTGCCCAGGCTGGCCTCAAACTCCTGGGCACGGGCCATCCTCCCAGCTTAGCCTCCCACAGTGCTGGGATTACAGGCGTGAGCCGCCTCACCAGCAGAAGTCCCTTTCTTGGAGTTCATGCTTGACTTTGCTCTGCTGAGGGTGACCTGGCCGCAGGGTCCCCTGAGATGCCAAGAGGAAAAAGTGTTCTCAGACCTCCCTCCTTCTCCACTTGATGACAGCATCTGATCTGCTCTGCTTTACACCACGTACCCCAAAGGAGTCACCAACCTTTCTAAGAGCTGTCCACCTCTTGACCTGATAGATTTTAATACAACCAAACAGCCTTTGTCCTGGGACTAAGGAAGCAGGGCTGACGACTTCACGTGCCACAGCATTTTAGGTGAGCCATTGGCAAAAAGGAAGACAGAGCTGAGTCTTTCATGCCCCGTGGCCTGCTACTCCCCATCTGGGAATTTGCCCTGAAAATAGTCCAGAATGTGGGCTCAGATTGAACCAAATCGCTGCAGTGTTTTCAGTGTTGGGAATATGTTAAATTATTCACATCATGTTGTAGAATGTTTAACAACATAGAAAGCTATGGAATGAGGCCACGCCATGGTTTTGTCAAAACCCAGCAGCCTCAGAGCAGATGTGGACGGGAGGTGCCCAGCAACAGTCAGACACGCAGCCAGTGCGGAGTCAGACACACAGCCAGTGCCCCAGCGCTGGAGACCCGGGTAGCAAAAATCGACTTTGCAGTTTTCCCTTGCTCCAGCACTCAGCAACGTAGATGTTTTGTGGAGGTGGTCACCAGGGACCCCTAGAGAGGGGAATGAGGATAGCAGGGCCCCTGAGTGGTCACCACTTGGCACTATGAGGGCCTGAGCCTCCTGTGTAAATGCCTTCGGTGTAAGGCAGTGGAGTTGGAGTCATGTGGCTGGGCCTCGAGCAGCCTGATGGACTGGGGCCCCCAACCAACAGCAAGAGGCTCACAGGGAGCCCAGGGAGAAGGGGATGGAACCATCCAGACAGCACAGGGACCCGACATGGTTAGGGGAGGGAGGAGGCAGGAATGTTGAGTAGGGGAGGGAACCGGGGTAGAGCCCTCCACCCTTTTCTGTGACACCTGCTTCCCAGCTGGCCTGTAAGCCTCAGGGAGAGGGTGTGTCTGCTGTGGGGGAGGCTGGTTGGCGTAGGGACCACACCCTCTGCTCCGAGTGCCGACTGGGATCCATAGCCCCAGCTTCGGCCACTCTGGAAGGGCACAGCCTCTGTTTCCCTGGCTTTTTCAAAGCCAGATTTTGCCACCTCACTTGCAGGTTGAGAGGCCACGCGTCTCCTTGGTAATCCGGGAGCCCCTGCCACCCATAGTTTTGGGCAGATGGTGTCCCAGTCATGCCTGGCACCTGGCTATACACAGACCCTGTGACCCTGTGGCCAAAGTGCCTCGGAGCCATGCCACGTGTTTCTCAGGGGGCTGCAACGTCTTTGGGATTATTATTATTATTATTATTGAGATAGTATCTTGGTCTATTGCCAAGCTGGGACTAGAGTGCAGTACTGCGATCATAGCTCACTGCAGCTTCAGCCTCCTTCAAGTGATCCTCTCCCCTCAGTCTCCAAAGTAGCTGGAGCCACCGGTGCCTACCACTATGCCCAGCTAATTTTGTTAAAAAAATATTTTTTGTAGAGATGGGGTTTTGCTATGCTGCCCAGGCTGATCTCGAACTCCTGGACTCAAGTGATCTGCCTATCTTGGTCTCCCAGAAGGTTGGGATTAAAGGCATGAGCCACTGCACCTGGTCAGTGTTTTGAACATGATGAAAAATGGTCTGAGGCTGGGCAAGTTTTCAGTGAAGAGAGAGAGGAGTGGGTTTGCTGGGGCAGACGGGGAGAACTCAAATTATTTGGTGATTGAACCCCAGTAAGAATTGATATCTATGGAGTTAAATGGGCAAGTTACAAAGCCACATACTGTGTCCTGGCTTTTATAAAATAACTGTTGTTTTCTATAACAACTTCTGCCACTGGAGGTTTATGGTCTAAAACATGCATGCACACATAGGCAGTAGCATCCATGCATGTGCGTATGCTTGCACATGCATGTACACACATGCACACAGGAGTGTATAGCTCCAGGATGGCAGTGCTTGGCCTTGCTTGTTCCCTCAGTGTCCTCCTGACGTAGACCCAGGCCTTGCCTGTCGTGTGTGGGCCTTAGGCCTCAGGAGTGTGGATTGCAGGTGCACCAATGAAGGAGGAGGAGTGATGGCAAGAGGGGCAAGTGCCAGCCAGCAGAAGCGAGGCCCTCATGCCTGGGACACTTGGTCAGGAGGACCGGCCACAGGAGGAACCTCTGGAGTGAGGGACCTTCCATCCCCACAGCCCAGCTGGGCTTCCAGGCTGGTCCTCTTCCTGGCTCCTAGTGGCTTCTTAAGTAACACTGCCTACTTTGTACTAACCCAGGAAAAAAACGGAAGCACTAAGACACCAATAACGGTGTGTCTAATGCCACAGCATTAAATGTATTGCTCACGATACTGCTTGCTTTTAACAGAAAAATGAAATGATGTCTAAAAATGAAGATTTAGGGAGACACAAAAAGTAAATAGAAATGATAAAGTTGACAACTGCAGTCACAATGAAATGAGAAAAGTAAATCCCATGAGAAATAACAATTGTACAGAAGAAAGAATAGGATCAATCACAACCCTTTGCAGCCAAGGAGAAAATGTAAACAGTCTATCATGGTTTTCAGCTTAATTTTGTGTGACTACATAGTAAGTTTTACAGATTGTATTCCTTCATCAGATATTTTGTAGATCTGAGGTTCAAACATCAAATTAAAACAGATTAAATCCCATTATACCTTTCAATTAAAAAATTAACACTTATAAAAGTTAACTAATTTTTTGCATATGAGAAATCTGCAAGATTAAAATGCTATTAGAGAACAATGGCCTGTCCAGGTGCCTCATCTCATGCCTGTAATCCCAGCACTTTGGGAGGCTGAGGCCAGAGGATCACTTGACCCCAGGAGTTCCAGATCAGCCTGGGCAACATGGTGAAATCCAGTCTGCAAAACAAAAACAAAAACAAAAAATCATCCAGGCATGCACCTGTATTTCCAGCTACTCAGGAAGCTGAGGTGGGAGGAGCATTTGATCCTGGGAGGTGGAGGCTGCAGTGATCCATGATTGTGCCACTGCCCTCCAGTCTGGGTGACAGAGTGAGACCCTGTCTCCAAGAAACACAAACAAAAAACAATGGTTCCTTACTTTTTTGACCAAAAAAATACACTTATATACAAGGGATGGAAATGACCATTTCTTCATGTGGTTAAGTTAATTTGTGAAGTAATATTTTGGAAATTCTTAGTTCTTAAAAGGCCTCACATTTTCTTTTTTTAAATTGTTTAATTTTTTTATTACATTTTAGATTTTGGGGTACATGTGAAGAACATGCAAGATTGTTGCATAGGTACACACATGGCAGTGTGATTTGCTGCCTTCCTCCCCTTCACGTATATCTGGCATTTCTCCCCATGCTATCTCTCCCCACCCCCCGCTGTCCCTCCCCTATCTCCCCCCCAACAGACCCCAGTGTGTGAGGCTCCCCTCCCTGTGTACATGTGTTCTCATTAACACCCGCCTATGAGTGAGAACATGCGGTGTTTGATTTTCTGTTCTTGTGTCAGTTTGCTGATAATGATGGTTTCCAGGTTCATCCATGTCCCTACAAAGGACACAAACTCATCGTTTTTGATGGCTGCATAATATTCCATGTTGTATATGTGCCACATTTTCCCTGTCCAGTCTATCGTTGATGGGCATTTGGGTTGGTTCCAGGTCTTTGCGATTGTAAACAGTGCTTCATTGAACATTCGTGTGCATGTGTCCTTATAGTAGAACGATTTGTAATCCTTTGGATATATACCCAGTAATGGGATTGCTGGGTCAAATGGAATTTCTATTTCTAGGTCCTTGAGGAATCGCCACACTGTCTTCCACAATGGTTGAACTAATTTACACTCCCACCAACAGTGTAAAAGTGTTCCTATTTCTCCACATCCTCTCCAGCATCTGTTGTCTCCAGATTTTTTAATGATCGCCATTCTAAGTGGCGTGAGATGGTATCTCAATGTAGTTTTGATTTGTGTTTCTCTAATGACCAGTGATGATGAGCATTTTTTCATATGTTTGTTGGCTTCATGTATGTCTTCTTTTGTAAAGTGTCTGTTCATATCCTTTGCCCACTTTTGAATGGGCTTATTTTTTTTTTCCTTGTAAATCTGTTTTAGTTCTTTGTAGATTCTGGATATCAGCCCTTTGTCAGATGGGTAGACAGCAAAATTTTTTTCCCATTCTGTTGGTTGCCGATTCACTCTAATGACTGTTTCTTTTTTTTTGCAGAAGCTGTGGAGTTTATTTAGGTCCCATTTGTCTATTTTGGCTTCTGTTGAAAAGGCCTCACATTTTTAAGAATAAGTTCGTGCCATTCTTTGGAAAATGGAGAGTCAGCAGATGATTCTGAAAGTGAAAGAGGCCATTTTGGCTTCCAAATACATGGGGTCAGCATTGTCTTCAAAACTGATAATATTTTGTGAGCATGTTCCTGCTTATTTTTCTTCTTATATCATAATTTTAATGCTATACATTTAAATACCTATTAAAGGACAATTCTGCATCTTACCATTGCAAAACATATGAAATGTCTCATTTGCGATTTGAGACTGGACAGTGGCACCTGTGTGAACTGGTCATTTTACTGAGGTCCAGAAGCAGCTCAGGGACAGCCAGGGATGGCTCCTTCTGCTGCTGGGTCATGTCTGCCGAGGTCTTCCCATCCGGAATTACGATGTCACACGTCATCTCAAGAGATGTGGACAATCACAAGATATCTAAACCAACAGTGCCTGATTTTCTCATCTGCAGTTCTTACCTGTGAGCATATTATTACTGCTCAGAAAGCACTTTAGAAGCAAACGCATAAATGATGTGGACAGATATGGAATGTGCCTTTAAGTTCTCTGATGAGCAGATGCTGAGATGAAGTCAGGAGAGGAGAGAAAGCAAAGGTCAGGCCGAGGCCCAGGCTGGAGGTTGGACAAGGGAAGTCTCACATCACAGTGCAGACAGCAGGTGCACAGCAGGTGTGGATGTGGCAGATGCGGACATGGCAGGTGTGTATGTGATGGGCCCTGAGGGAACCCAGGCTGGGTCCCCAGTGAGGGGAGCCCCGGGGAAGCCCTCCAGAGCTCCATTGCTGGCTGTGTGCTGGAAGAGCGTGGCCCTGTGGCGGGGGCTGTGGGCTCACTGGCCGTCTTGCAGCCAGCAGCACGTGCTGTCTGTAGGGAAGTCTGCACAGTGCACCTCCATATCTGACATTGACTTTGGGAGGAAATGGCAGCTCACTGTGTCCACCCAGCAGCATGTGTGGGGGAGACACGGCCAGAGCCACTGCACCTACTCTAGGTCTCAGCATCTGTGACATCTTGTGGTGCCACGGTGACCATTTTCCATGAATGAAGACTATGTAATCCACAATAGATGTGTCAGGCCTGGCCCAGACACTCATGGAAAATGATCACAGCACACTGTGACCTTGTGGCACTGCAGTGACCATTTTCCATGAATGAAGACTCTGTAATCCATAATAGATGTGATGTGTCAGGCCTGGCCCAGCACGGCCCAGATTCTGCTGCTGCAGTCACTCAACTCTGTGCTCATTTTCAGCCCAAGTCCCCAGACACGGAGTGGAGTGGTGGGATCCAGAGAACGTCGAAGGCAGTGAGTGCTCCAGCTGTTCATTCCTCTTGAGGCGCTGAGTTTCTGGGCCACGTTAGAATTGTTTAAATTGGAAATAGTTGTGAGATTCCAAAGTGTTCTTAAAATAGTACAAGTGATTACTCTTTACTCAGATTTCCCAAAGGTTACTGTCATAGCACATTTGATTTATGATTCCTGCATGTGAATGTGTGTACTCAGGCAGACAGGAGCATGGGTGGATGTGTAGGTAGGTAGGAAGTAGATGTGTGGAGAGATGGGCAGGTGGGCAGGTGGTTTGTTAAAGAGATAGGTAGATGGGTAAGTCGATGAGTAGATGGGCAGGTAGATGGTTAGGTAGATGGATTGAGAGATGGATAGTGGGTAGGTAAATGGATGAGTAGATGTATGGAGAGATCGATGGGTAAGTAGATTGTTAAGAGATGTGTAGATGGGCCAGTAAATGGGTAGATGGGTAGGTAGGTATGTAGATACATGGGTAGGAGGTGGGTAGGTAGGTGAGTAGATGAGTAGGTAGATGGGGATATGGGTAGGTAGGTAGGTAGATATGCAGATACATGGATAGGCAGATGGGTAGGTAGATGGTAGATGGGTAGGTAGATGTGTAGATGGGTAGGAAGGTGAGTGGATGGGTAGGTGGATGTGTAGATGGGTAGGTAGATGAACAGATGGGTAAGTAGATGGTGGATGGGTAGGGGGGACAGTAGTTGAATGTACATGTTTTGTTAATCACTGGAGACTTCCTAATGTGCTTGTTGTATTGAAAACTTCTTGATAACTAGAGTTGCATTTCAGCTACATCCATATTAAAGTATCCATATTATGAATATTTTAATAATCCCATTAATTGACTTTTTTTTTTACACTTATAAAACTTTAATACCTTTTTTCCCATTTAATTTGCCAGCCCTCAAGCCTCTTCTTTTATGGAGCTATGTGCCTGTTTTATTTACATGTGTTTTAGAATAAACATGCAGTTGGGTCGCGCCTTCTCTTCCAAGGGCCGAGGCTTCATGACTGGACTCTCTTCCTCATGAAGCAGTGCTTTGTCAGGATACATGCCACAGTCTAACAACAGAGAAACTATGACTTAATAGGGAAAATGTATTATAAATAAAAACTGCCATAAGATAATGGGACATCCTCAGGAAGCTTCCATGGGTGGTGGAAGGTGAAGGGAGTCCGCATGTCACAGGGTGAGAGCTGGAGCAAGAGGAGGCAGGTACCAGGCTCTTTAAACTGATGGGTAGAGAGGGCTTCATGGTTTTACCAGCCAGGAGACACCGGGGGCCTGTGGGGCTCAGCCCAAAAGGACTTTCTGATGGAGGGGAGGGCCTGGGTTTCATATACTGGAGAGCTTAAAGGCCTACACACCACACAAGTTAGAATTGGCAAGAAGGTGGATTCAGAGCCACATGAGGACAATTCTCTTGGGAGCAGAACTCTGGCAGCAAGAGGCTTCCTTGGAGAGAAGCGAGCGGCCGCTGTGTGTGTGGGGAGGAGGCCTCCTGCAGGCAGTGGAGACGCCGTTTTACTGTTCAAGGTTGAATTTGATGGCTGCTTCTGTACTGATCCAGTTGGGAAACAGAAACCACCTGGTATTTCAAAGAAATGTGAGGTTGAACCCGGGTGCGCTTTGCTTAGACGCTGGAGGATGAGGAGGGCACTGGGCATGTTAGTTCTCTATCATGGGTAACCGGTGACCCTAACTCAGCCACAGCAGCTCAAATTTATCACCCACAGCTCCGTGGACCAGCAGTCAGGGGCTGCGTCCCTGCTCAGGGTCTCACAAGGACTGGGCCGGGCTTTACCTGAGGTTTAAAGAGCCTGGTACCTGCCCCTGCTTGCTCTGGCTCTCACCCTGTGATGCGTGGGCTCCCTTCACCTTCCACCACCTGTAGAAGCTTCCTGAGGCCTCACCAGGAGCCGGGCTGCCTGTGCAGCCTGCAGCACCTTGAGCCAGTTAAACCTCCTTTCTTTTCTTTTTCTTTTGTTTGTTGTTGAGACGGAGTCTTGCTCCGTCACCCAGGCTGGAGTGCAGTGGTGTGATCTCGGCTCACTGCAACCTCCGCTCCCCACGTTCAAGTGACTCTCCTACCTCAGCCTCCTGAGTAGCTGGGACTACAGGCACTCACCACCACACCCAGCTAATTTTTTTTTTTTTTTTTTTTGTCTTTTCAATAGAGACAGGTTTCACCATGTTAGCCAGGATGGTCTCCATCTCCTGACCTCGTGATCCACCCACGTCGGCCTCCAAAAGTGCTGGGGTTGCAGGCGTGAGCCACCACGCCCAGCCTTAAACCTCCTTTCTTTACACTTTACCCAGCCTCGGGCATTCTTTTATAGCAATGTGAAAATGGACTGGCACAGGCCTTCCGGGCACCGTGGAAAAACCTAAGCCAAACCCAAGCAAGAGCCTGTGGTGGGTGTGAGCCGGACAGGTGGGGCTGGTGCAGAGGGTGCAGGGCGGGAGTGTGTCCAGGAGGGACAAAGTCATCCAGCACCCTGGGGTTGCTGTGGCACTGGTGAGTGCCTGTGGCTTCCTGAGGGCTGCTATGTAGTGACTGTGCACAGCAGCTCACAGATGCACCGAGAGTCTGAGGGGATTTGCACAGGCACCGAGACGCTGTGTCCAAAGTGGTTTCAGATGATCTTTGTCAGGAAAATGTCATCTCAGCAGTTTGCAGTACCGATGGGTCCATGTTACACCCCCGACCCATTTTACAGACCTCACTGAAGATGAGACGATTTGTGTGATCTGAACTAGGAAGTGTGGGTTACATGAGCGTGTGTGTGTGTGTGAGCATGTGAGTGTGTGGCCATGGAGGGAAGTCCATGCCAAGTGAGCTTGGCCAGGAGGCTGAGACAGGAGACCCACTGGAGCCTGGGAGGCAGAAGTTGCAGTTAGCCAACATCGTGCCATTGCACTCCAGTCTAGCTGACAGAGACCGTGCCTCAAAAAAACAAAAACAAAAATGTTTATATGTGAATTTGTGTCAGATCAAAATTATATTTAAAATTATACCCATACCAATCCATATGTGAGCCTGCACCGTATAGCTGGTATTCTACTCTTCATCTTGGTAAGCTTCTCAGAAATTCCAGAAGACACTGCCGAGAGGCTCTGCTGTTTATTTGTAGTTGTATTTATATAATAGGCTTTATTTTATTTTGAATTTATATGTACATAGTAGTTATTAAATATTTATAAAATATACATCCCTAATACACATTTCAAAAGAAATGAATCTGTAATAAAATATTTTAAAATCGTTTGTATTTTATTAGTGGGGCATAATCCTTTTGTTTTCAGAAAAACTATGATTACATTGTATGAAATGAAGTGCCAATTAGTAATATTTTGATGAGGGGACTATGATTGAAATAAAGGGAAAAAAATAATCCAATAGTAAGATCTTGGTCTTCTTCCTCTACTTGGTCTGGCCTGTTTTACCATATAAACTAATTATCTCCTGGGCACCAAGTAACCTGGTCCAAAACTCTTCCAGAGTCTTCTAACTCCTTCCAGGTTGTTCCATTCTGTCACCCCACATCATAAAGTTCATCACTGAGTCAAATGCATTCCCCTTCCACTGTATCTCTCCCAAGCCCTCTTTCCCTCCACTACCCTTCTAACCATCCACTCACAGAAGGACATTGCTGAACTGCCAAGGCACAGCTGGGGAGCGGGTTGGCCAGGGTGGCCAGTGCAGGTGTGGCCCTGCATGGCGGTGGCACTACCAGCATTGTGGTTGCAGCAGTCCTGCTATGCTCCTGGGTGCCCTGCAGTGGTGGCCCAGCCAGCTGAGCAGCCACAGGGGCCTCCCTCAGAGGCCACCTTCCCGTGCCCTCTCTGGCAAATGTACCCAGTCACCGTTCTCTCATAGGGTCTGGCCCTGGGAGGTGCCTCTCAGATATTTTCCAAGTCCTCCCTTTTGGAAACAAGGATGCATGAGTGGTTGGGGAAAATGTCCAGGCCAGGAAAAGCCAATGCAGGTGGACCAGGAGGATGTCTGGCACCGGTGGTGTGCCTTCCCCCCTGGGGTTAAGCCGATCCCTCCCAGAGACATTAGGAATGGCTGCTGGGTGTCAACTGGCTGCCAGGTCTTTTTGTTGTTGTTTTTTGAGGTGAGGGGGACATGCTCTCTGCTCACTACAACCTCCTCTCCCAGGATCAAGCGATCCTTCCACCTAGGTGGGACTACAGGCACATGCCACCAAGCCTGGCTAATTATATTTTATTTTTTGTGGAGACTGGGTCTCACTATGTTTACCAGGCTGGTCTTCAACTCCTGGGCTCAAGTGATCCACCAGCCTCATCGTCCCAAAGTGCTGGAATTACAGGTATGTGCCTCTGTACCTGTGCATGGCAGCCACTTTTATATCCTCTTGTAAGTTTCACCAGCTGGCCATACCAGGTGAGCTGCGGTATTTATATTTATTGTGGGATCTGAGTTGAGAGGTGGTAAAATCTCCATGTTTGTGCAATAATTGTCATTATTGTCGTTGTTATTATTAAAACCTTTAGTGTTGTTGTTAGCTCTTATAAAATCACTAAACTTTGTCCCCCAAAAGTACGCACTTGATTGAAAATGACAAAGGAGAGATTTCTGCAGAGAGAAATTTCAAAAGCCACCAAGGAACAGGGGATTGCCAGCTCCAGCCTCAGAGGCTTAGACCCACAACCTGCAGCAACCAGCCCGGAAAGCCAGACCACAACCTCTGCAGCCATCAGCCCCAGGCAATTAGGAGCTAATCAGGGACTGACAGCTTCCCTCCTTTCAAATCCTCCTTCCACCTTACACTCAAGCTGAGGAAAGTCAAATATGTTTCTGTAATCAATCACCTAGGATGCTGTCTTTCAGTCAGTCCCCTGCAGCTTTCTCAGCCACACCTTGAATCAGGACGTGCCGCCTTTTTTCATCATGAAGCCTCCCCAGTCCTCTCAGCCTTTGAGTCCCCACCCATAGACAAGTGGTGTCTGACACCCTTGCTAGAGGGAATGCTGAATAACTCATGCTTTATCCAATCTTCCTTTGGTGGTCTTCACTGATCTCTAACAAAAGTTAGCAGTGCCTGAACCAAACAGAGCATAAAGAATAATATATGCTTCTCATGTTCACTTTTTTTTTGAGACAGGCTCTGGCTCTGTCACCCAGGCTGGGGTGGTGAAATATGCAGAATACATGGCCTTTAATGTACATGGCCTTTAATGTCTAGCTCTTTCACTTAGAATCATGTTTTTGAGACTCATCCGTGTTTTGTCATGAGTGAGAGCTTCATTTGCCTTGTAATTTCACTTTCTAAGCCATTTAGAATGTTTCCCGGTGTAGTGAAAAGTGGTTTTCCTAACTGAGAGAAAATACCCATTAAATAAGATTTTCTTTCTAGTCTATTTTTGAGCTTACATGTCAGTAGCATTAAATGCTGCCCACCTCCCCAGACTCAACCTGCCCTACACACCCTGAGTCACCAGGGTGCCCAGTGGCGCCAGCCAAGCAAAGCTGACCTACCTTCAAAGACTTGAAGCCACCCATCCACCCAGCCCTGAATCCAGCCCCCAAGAATAGCCTAAAGGAGAGTTCCTGAAGGAGAGAGACAGAGGGGGGCCTGAGGAGTGGCGGCACCCCCAGAGGAGGTGGCCATGTGTGGCCTGGACCATGACAAGCATGCAGTGCCCAGTGACTGGTGTCACATGAAGGGCCTTGGGAGGTGCACGGAGTCCCTTGAGGGTGTTCCCATTTGAGTCTAACCAGACCATGGGGGAGGGCAGATTAGCCCCTGCCTTGTGTTTATTTAGAGGTTTGGGGTTTTCTTCCATTGTTCTTCGTTACATTCTCTGTAGGGTGACACCAATCATGCTTTTGAAAGCACGTCACTGTTTCACGGTAGTAAAGGAGCTGACTGTGACAAACGGGACCTCACTGTTTCATGGTAATAGTGGGGATGATTGTGACAAAGGGGACCTCACTGTTTCATGGTAGTAGTGGGGATGAGTGTGACAGGGAACCTCAGTGTTTCATGATAATATGGGGATGAGTGTGATAAAGGGGACTGATCCTTGGCCAATCTTGCTGAAGGACATGGCCCTGGTGTCCAACACAGATACAAGAGGACCCCTACATCCTGGGAATCACCAACTGCCATTCCTGGATTCCCCAGTCTGTTTTTAGAAGGCAGCCTATGAGGTCGGGCTCCCTCGGGGCAGTGTGGCCACAGGCTGCTCTCTTGTCCCACTCACAGGAACCCAGACCAAAACCTCCAGTTCACCACGGTCTCCACCCTGCACTGTGTGTTTTCCTCAGAAAACACCACTCCAGGCCCGAGGCCGCACTCCCTCGGTGTGACAGAGAAGATAGTTTTCCTAATGGGGAAGCTGTGACCAAGAGGCCAACTTTCTGCTGGCACAGTAATTGTTCTTGAGCTGGGGCAGAAAAGGAGGGCTCGGCCCAGGGCCTGGCAGTCACTGGAGGGTCTCCAGGACATGGCATGAAAGTCTCCTGTGTCCTTTCTGCTGCTGTCATGCTTGAACCCTTCTGGGAATGTGGTTGGCCCCTGTGGTGTGTCTTCATTTCATTTTCCCCCTTCAATGTGGACCTGAGGACTTTTTCTGGAAGCAGCTCATTGTCCCAAGGAAGTGCAGCTGCACAAGTCCAGGGCTTGGCCCCCAGCTCTATTTGGCCCCCAGCTCCATCTGGGGAGGGGGAAGGACCCGTGGGGCTGGAGTGGAAGGGCAGCCCCACAGGTCCTTGGAGAGCTCCGTGTGTCTGGAGAGCTCCATGCTGAGTTCTACTGCAAGAAGAGAGAGAGCACTCTGGCTGTCAAGGACAGGAAGAAAGCTATAGGACCCATATTTCCAAGCGCTCTTCCATCTGTGTCCTATCCTGACCTGACCACACTTCACTTGGGAGAGCAGAGGAGACTGTGTGCGTTCAGCAGGGAGGGTACCTCAAGAGACCTGGCAGGTCTTGGTGAGGCTGCCTACCTGGGGAGGAATCTGGGTGCAGGTGCTCCTGGCTGCAGCGGAGCCACCTCGTGCATGTGCAGTTTTCTCCCACCACACTGGTCTTTCCAGACCCCTGGAGAAGCTAAGATTCTCCAGACCCCTTTCCAGCTAGCCTACACAGATGGGTCCCTGCCCACGGGCCCTCCACCTCCTGCCAGCAGGCCACCACTGTGCACCTTGCATCTTGCATCCTCCTGCCGTGGACAGTGAGCCAGCCTGGCAGTATCCCGCTGTGCTAACCAGAACCAGGAGGCCTGGGCCTGTGATCCTTGACCACCTCACATGGTCAGAGGACTGTGAAAGAAATGGGTGCAGAGGCCAAGCATGGTGGCTGCACCTATAATCCTGGTGCTTTAAGAAGCCAAGGCAGGAGGATTCCTTTCACCCAGGAGTTTGAGACCAGACCGGGACACATAGTGAGATCCTGTACATACAAAAACATCCAAAACTTAATCATGCAGTTCAAGTTACTCAGAGGCTGAGGCAGCAGGATCGCTTGAGCCCAGGGGGCCGAGGCTGCTCTCCAGCCTGAGCAACAAAGCGAGATCCTGTCCCCCAAAAAAACAAAACCCCCAAGTAAAAAAAACAAAAACGGAAAACAAAAAGGAAAGAAATGAGTGATGAGTGATAGACCAGCTCTGTCATCATCCAGCCGGCATGTTAACTTATTGGTTGGGTTCTGCACAGTTTCTCTAGTCTATGACCCTTGGTTCAGTCTGTGTATCCTGCAGTTCAGTGTCTGCCAGGACCCACACTCAGCCTCCTGCCTCCCCTGCCCTCTTCCCGCCAGAGCCACTGTGGAAAGTCCCACAGAGGGCAGTCCCAGAACCTGTTTCTTCTCCAAATATCTGGTCGCCAGGACCATTTTGTTTGAGACACCCATTTCATCTCCATCCTGAAAAGCCTTCATCTTTTAACAGGTCTCCCTGGAAGGAGGTTCAGGTTGTAGGCTTTTATGAACTCCTAAATTTTCGGGATCAGGCTGGTCTCGAACTCCTGACCTCAGGTGATCCACCTGCCTCAGCCTCCCAAAGTGCTGTGATTACAGGCATGACCCATTGTCCCAAACGTTATCACCTTAAGGCTGATGACCTGGAAGCCATCTATGGCTTCCCTTTCCCCTTTCACAACACAGCCACACAGTTTCTAGGTCAAGTCTGGAACCTGGGAATAAGCACAACAACCTGTCATAACAAAACAGCTCATGTCACTAGAGTACACAGAGTGCCCAGGTGAGGCTCTGAAATCTGTTATTTCCATATCAGGACAATGCTGCACAGACAATTACCCTTGTGTTATGCACAGGGAAACATAGACCAGGAAGGCTGTTCCTTCTGTTCAAAAGCCATTTCCCGGCCGGGCACATGGCTCACACCTGTAGCCTTAACCCTAACCCCAACCCCAACCCTAACCCTTAACCCCTAACCCTAACCACTAACTGTAACCCTCTGATCCTAACCCTACGCTAACCGCAACCCTAACCCTAAACATCTAATAAGAGGGCCCTGCAGTGGCCCTAGCCGCCAGCAGGGGGCGTGGGCACAGCACCGTCAGCAAGAGGAATCTGCAGTGCCTGGCAGGCAGCAGGGGGCGCTCAAGCACGCCGGCGTGCGTGGCGTCACGGCGCCGGCGTGCGTGGCGTCACGGCGCCGGCGTGCGTGGCGTCACGGCGCCGGCGTGCGTGGCGTCACGGCGCCGGCGTGCGTGGCGTCACGGCGCCGGCGTGCGTGGCGTCACGGCGCCGGCGTGCGTGGCGTCACGGCGCCGGCGTGCGTGGCGTCACGGCGCCGGCGTGCGTGGCGTCACGGCGCCGGCGTGCGTGGCGTCACGGCGCCGGCGTGCGTGGCGTCACGGCGCCGGCGTGCGTGGCGTCACGGCGCCGGCGTGCGTGGCGTCACGGCGCCGGCGTGCGTGGCGTCACGGCGCCGGCGTGCGTGGCGTCACGGCGCCGGCGTGCGTGGCGTCACGGCGGTCTGCAGAGTTGCCTTCTCCTCAGAACAGACCTTGGGGGCCGCTGCAAGGGTGGACCTGCGTCCTCCTCAGCACAGACCCCGTCAGGGCGGGGGGCATCGCGAGAGAGGAGCTGCGTTCTCCTCAGCACAGACCCGAGGGCACTGCAAAGGCAGAGCAGTGTTCTTAGCACAGACCTTGGAGATACCGCGTCCACTGTGAGTAAAATCCTTGTTTGCAGCCCTGGCTGCTGAGGGTCAGAGACTAGTAAGAAGGTCTCGGTGTGGAAAGCTGGACACCAAAACCCCTCTGAACTCTGCGCACCCGGGTTCTTCCCACACAAGGCCAGGGGGCTGCAGTGTGAGGTCCACACCGCAGCCTCAGAGCACAAATAGAGCGTTCCTAAGGCAGATAGGACGTCCGACATATGACGACACCCACAGTACTCATGGGATGCTAATGCAAGGCCTCGGTACCAGAATGTTACTATGAAATCCGCGCTACCTGCGCGGCCTTCCCAGTACAGCGGCGTTAATAATCAGCACTGACGCATCGATGCAAACATGGAAACTAATCTATGGTTAGGATTAGGGTTTAGGGTGAGGGGTACGGGTAGAGTTAGGGGTTATAGGTCAGGGGTTAGGGTTTAGGGGTTAGAAGAAATTTAGGCAAAATAAATTTAAAGTTTGTTTGAGGAAAGGAATGATCCGTGAATCACGCCTGAAGCACCAGAACAGAAAACGCGGCTCGGGGCTTCGAGCTCTTGGTGGTGGCGGCTGAGTGAAGTTTCTCATTGGCTCCAGCTGGGCGACCGCCTTTTGTGGGGATGGTTCCCTCAGCGTCCCTGGTCATACAGTCACCTGGCGGCAGCGCATTTTGTCATTGACTGTGGTTGGTTTGTTAATTTTTTTAAGTCTAAATGCCTCCAAGTTTGGTCTCCATTTGCTTAGGGAAGGCCTCGGGCTAACGGCCTCCTCCTTTTTTGCTTTAACACGTCAAAACCATAATTCACTTTTATTTTACTTTCCTGGCATTACTGGAAGGAAATTCACATTTTTGTTGTTATTCAGAAAGTTGGTTTAATTGGCAGCCTATGTGTGGTGGTGCATAAAATAATGTCTTTTAATCATTGGCATCTTAGATTAGATGAAATATGTTAACTCTGTTAAGCCTTGTTATTAAACCGTAACAGGTGTTGAGTTTCTTTTTTTTTTTCTCCTAGGCTTCAACCACTTAAAATACACTCAAGCATCTCCTAATGAGGTGGATATTTTGTGATAAATTTGTCTCTTGATTTCATCTTTCTGCAAACACCATAGAGTGTCCTTATAAAACCTAGATGGTGTAGCCCACTCCACATATAAGTTATATGATGTAGCCTATTGCTCCCAGGCTACAAACCTGTATAGTATGTCTCTACTGAATGCTGTAGTCAACTGTCACACCGTGGTGATTGTGGATTGTGATCCTAAAATATCTGAGACAGGTCTCAGTCAATTTGGAAGGCTTATTTTGCCAAAGTTAATGACGGCGCCCATGACACAGCCTCAGGATGTCCTGACAACCTGGGCCCAAGGTGGTCAGGGTAGAGCTTTTATATGTTTTAGGGGCACATGAGACACCAATCAATACGTGTAAGATGTACAGTTGTTTGGTCCAGTAAGGCGGAACAACTAGAAGCAGGAAGTGTAGATGCTTCCAGGTCAGAAGTAGATAAGAGACAAAAGGTTGCATTCTTTTGAATCCTTGATCAGCCTTCCACTGAATACGCAATTTAGTCTGGCTTAGTGAATCTGCATTTTTACATATACAATAGGGCAGAGGAATGGTGCCATCTGGACCCACCACAACCTCTGCCTCCCAGGTTCAAGCAATTCTCTTGCCTCTGCCTCCCAAGTAGCTGTGATTACAGGCATGCACCACCACGCCTGGCTAATTTTTGTATTTTTAGTAGAGACGGGGTTTCTCCATGTTTGTCAGGCTGGTCTTGAACTCCTGACCTCAGGTGATCCACCTGCCTCGACCTCCCAAAGTGCTGGGATTACAGGCAGGAGCCACCATGCCTGGCCAGGAAGCATATTTTGATTCTGATACTGTCAACTGTATTTCAGGCATAACTTCTTTTCCTTGGAGTAGTAAATACTGCTTTGGGATTTTATTACACAAATAAAGCACAGATCCCTTTTTATCATTATATTAATTACTAGCTATATTAACATCTAAATTTAGAAACATTCTGGAGTCTGGGCTTCCAGGAATTCTTTGTGATCCCCTAAAAGGTAAATTATTTTTTCCCACAAGACACAGTGACACCTAAAGTCACATCGAATGTCCTGCCACTTTTGTTTCTCTAGTTTCATCAATTTCTGCAAAGCATCTTTGGGGGAATAACTTTGATTATCCCTTTAAACTCTTCTGTATTAGAAATCATCATGATGAAACATTGAAGGATGTGGTCACAAATTCTGTTTACATTCTTACAGTCTTTGACTTTTTTTTTCCAGTGGCAAGTATTTGCTTCCATTTTATTGTAGTTAAAAGGGATGCTGGGAAACAAAATAAAGACAAGCAGTCATTAGAATAAGTGATCCAGTCACGGTCAATTTGCTATTTGAACTTCATTTTTTTTACACAGTCATACTTTTGAAAACAGCTGTAAATTGAAATAGTCTCCAAAATGTGAATTTTTTCCCCTGGTTCTACGGTAACCAGCTTTCCTAGAGAGTGAACTATACCACAAGAAAAAAAGATATAATTATGTTTACATGTATGTGTTATTTTAACATAAAATATATAAAAGAGGCATTTCCTTGAAATTATATATTAGTTTGTATAATTTACTTTGCAGCATCATGAATGCTCTTATTTTAAAAAGTAGGAATAGTTAGTGTCAATTACTACTTATTGGTATAAGTAATTAAGCAGACATTTTTTAAAAATTACTATTTTTTAATAAAGGTTTTATTTTAAATTAGTTTTAGATTCACACAGAAATTGGGAAGAAAATGCAGATTTTCCACGTAGACCTAACCGAGTTTCCCCTCTTACTAACATCAACATGTATCATATATGTTATTAACATCTTTTTTTTTTGTTAGCTGGAGTCTCGTTCATCCAGGCTGGAGTGCAGTGGTGTTACCTCAGCTCACTGCAACCTCTGCCTCCTGGGTTCAAGCGACTCTCCTGCCTCAGCCTCCCGAGTAGGTGGGATTACAGGCAGCTGCCATCACACTCCGCTAATTTTTGTATTTTTAGTAGAGATGGGGTTTCACCATGTTGGCCAGGTTGGTGTGGAACCCCTGACCTCAGGTGATCCTCCCATCTCAGCCTCCCAAAATGCTGGGATTACAGGCATGACCCACCATGCCTGGCCAACATCTCACTTCATTTGTCACAGTTGATGACCGGATATTACTATATAGGCTCACATTTTATTTGGTTTCCCTTAGTTCTGCCTTTTTCTGTCCCAGGATCCTATCTGGGATCCCACAGGACATTTAGTCATCATGTCAGGCTCTTCTTGGCTGTGACGGTCTCTCAGACTTTCCTTCTGAGGACCTGGAACAGTGTTAGGAGGATTGGTCAGGTATTGTGTAGAATGTCCTCCATTGTGGCTTACTTGGTGTTTTTCTCATAATTAGACTGGGGTTATAGGTTTGGGGGAAGCAGATCAGATATGTAATATGTCCACGAGAAAGAGTCAAAGTCTGTAAAATATTTGAAGAGATGTATTCTGAGCCAAATAGGAGTGACCATGGCCTGTGACACAGCCCTCAGGAGACCCTGAGAACATGTGTTCAAGGTGGTTGGGGTGCAGCTTGGTTCTATACATTTTAGGGAGATAGGAAACATTAATCAGATGTATTTAAGATATATACTGGTTTGGTCCAACCCAGTGGGTTAGGGTGGGGTGAGGCTTCCAGGTTATAGGAAGATTTAAACATCTTCTTATTGGCAGTTGGTTGAAAGAATTACTATCAATAGAAAGGAGTGTCTGGATTATGATAAGCGGTTATGGACACCGAAGTTTTATGCAGATGAAGCCTCCAGGGAGCAGGCTTCAGAGAGAATAGATTTTACATATTTCTTAGCAGATTTAAGGTTAGATTGTAAATGTTTCTTATCAGATCTAAGGTCTTATGAGAAACTAAATGCTGATTGGCTTTTCTTGAATTCCAAAAGGGAGGAGGGAATAATGAGGCATGTCTGACCACCCCTTTCCCATCAAGGCCTGAACCAGTCTTCCAGGTTAACATTGGTGTCCCCTGGTGGAGAGGAGGGAGTCTATACGGATGGTTGGGGGAAGGGCCTTTGAATTTTATTTTTGGTTTGCAGGTGCTATTCTAGTCACTTCATGCCTCAAGATGTGTTATCACCATTAATGTTAACTTTGATCACCTGGCTGAGGTAGTGTTTTCAAATTTCTCACTATGAAGTTACTTTTTTCCCATGTCTACATTTTATGTATGCTTTTGGAGGAGGTCACCATGCACAGCCCACACTTGAGGAGTGGTGAGTCAGCCCCACCTCCTTGATGGCTGAGTGTCTATATCAGGTATTTGGAATTCTTCTGTGTAAGAGATTTCTATTCAGGCCATGTATGTATCAATTTAATCATAAATAGATACCAGTATGGACGCTCAGTTACTTTAATGTTTTGGTTGTTATCCAATTCTGCAGTATTTTGTTGCTCTTTGTTTATAGCCTGTGGCCATTGGGAGATCTTTCCACTGGCTCCTTTGACATAATTGCATGTATTTATTTATTTATTTACAATTTCTGTTACTTCAAAAGTATCCTGGCTCATATATTTTCTGTCCCACTCCTAGTTTCAACCAGATTTTCAAAGACCCCAATTTCCTTTGTTAGAGAGTGGTATTAAAAACTTACATCTGGCCACTAAATGTGGTTATTGCATCATGACCCTCACAGCTGACAGTGCAAACACATATATGTGTGTATTCTAACTTATATGTACCCACTTAATTATACAGTTTCTACGTGGAACCATCTGTGTATACATATTAATGTGAGTTTATATCTATGTTTTATGTATATATTCTGATCCATTATCACAGAGATCATTCCAGGCTTCCTGCATTTCCTATCTGTAACTTCTCACTCTAACAGTGAGGAAACTGGCTGTCACTATCTGCCATTTATTTCATCCCTTGTTCCATTGGGAACAAGGAATTCATTCTTGATTCAGATTCCAGGTTGGGATTTAATGAGAAATATATTTGGTCTCTCTCTCCCGTTCATAATACAGAGCTCCTAAAACTTTTATAATTTCCTGAACAATAGGGGTGCTAGGAACATCTTGTGTTCTAACATTTGGTCTTTGGCCCTGGTTCTTGATGTGGAGTTCCTAAATTCCTTGGAATCTCCTGAGTGATAGGAATGTCTTCTGTAAGGGCCCTCTGTGGGTCCCTGGATGGTTTCAGGATGGGGGATGGTCACCAGAAAGACCAAGCCCTGATAAGAAGCTTGTACCTTTTAGCTTCACATACAATCCTTTGAGGGTGTGAAGGGACTGGAGATTGAGTAAATAGTTGATTATGTCTACATGATGAAGCTTTCATAAAAATTCCTAAAATATGGAACCTGGAAAGTCCCAGATCAACTCTGACAGATTTGATGTCTAGTGAGGGCTCATCTTTCATAGCTAGTGCCTTCTAGCCATGTCCTGACATGGCAGAATTGGTGGGGAAAGGCTCCTAGATTATTTTATAAGGGCACTGGTTTCATTCATGAGGGCAGCACCCTCATGATGCAGTCACCCCTCAGTTACCTCTGAATACCGTCCCTTTGGGGATTATGTTTCAACATAGGAATTTGGAGGGTGTGCACACATCGAGACCATAGCAACTAGTAAACATAAGTGAGTGTTTCCCTGAGTTCCATAAGCCATTACAGCAAATTATCAAACCTGAGGAGGGGGTGTAGAAGTGCATAGTTTCTAGCCAAGTCATAGAAGTTTGCGTAAACTGGGGATTCCCTACTTTTGATTGGCATCTGAGGTTGGGGACAGTCGGTGTTACTAAGCCCTTAACCTGTAGGGTCTGTACAAACTTCAGTAATTGTCATAATTGAATTATAGGACACCCAATTGTTGTCCAGAGAGTTGGAAAATTGGTTGATGTGGGAAACATCACCCACCCCAATTTGCTGTCAGAAGTGAAGTGCTGAGAGTATAGAGGAAAATCATGGTTATTTTTCTTTTCACAGATACAGTGGTTTCAAAATTAACTATTATCCCTATGGGACATAACTCTATAAAATAGAGTCCACTGTTTGTGTATAGTACATTTTGCTTTTAGTCTATGGATTCTACTCATTTCCAAAATGACTTACTTAGGTCAGTACCTTTGGCCCACCATTTGCAACATACATTGGTAATCCAATTAGATTCTTAGTTGCCCTCTGTATTTTGTCCTTAGATACGTCCGTAACCTAAATAATTTAATTTGTGTAGATTGTGATTTGTTCTTTGTGCTTTAACATCCTGTGGGTTTAAATACATACATAGTGTCGGATATCTACCACTAAAGTACCAGAATACTTCAAATCCCCACCCCAGTCACTCATCTGATCGTCATCTCTGTCGTTGTGGCTTTTCCAGAGTGTCTCATGAATGGAGTCATATAATGTACAGCGTCTTCATGCTGCCACCCTTCACTTAGCAACACACATGCAAGATGCATTCATTTATTTTCAGGGGTTGAAAGTT